>NW_026869571.1:0-135897 GCF_023558535.2 Drosophila nasuta | reverse complement strand
CAGGCCACCACAGCTGTTAAGTGATGAAGTCCCTCCCAACCTATGATCACAGCATCAGAGCATAGCTCTGGTGATCCCTTTTAACCCTACGACAGTGGTGTCGCTGGCTTGTTTCGGCTAAATAAAAGTAACTTAGTTCATGATTAATAAAATTTAATTAAGATAAATGTTAACCAATAATGCATTATACTCGACAAAAATAAATCGTACAAAATTTTACTAATAATATTATAAAAAAATTGTAGCAAAGTTATAATAGCTTCTTTTAAATCTATAAAGGTATTCTTGGCTCAGTGCTTTGTATTATTATTTATTTTCTCTACAGTACGCTTTAGACTTATATCATGATTTTTCTTTTTTTTTCAAGTAAAATTTCACTTTAATTTTCCATTCGTTTTTTTTTTGTATGTTGCAGTATGTGCCGGATGAATTGTCAATATGAGATACTAATATTTTTTTTATAAGAAAACTTACATACAGAGCTCCCGCGGCGGCGATCGATCTCCGGCGAAGTACTGGAACATAGCTGTATAAAACCAAATGAAATTTCCACTAACACAATCTCATCTGACACAATCGCGGAGAAAAGAAAATTTTTTATATAATTTTACTTGCACTGATTTTCATAACTTTTCAATTAATTTATTTTTTTATACACTAATTTTCGTTCAGGCATTTAGCCTGAGAAGCTTTCAGCTGTTTTGTTTTAACTTGTGCCCAACACACTCACACATTGTTTTATACCCGCTACCCATAGGGTAGAAGGGTATTATAACTTTGTGCCGGCAGGAAAATGTATGTAACAGGTAGAAGGAGGCATCTCCGACCCTATAAAGTATATATATTCTTGATCAGCGTCAACAGCCGAGACGATATAGCCATGTCCATCTGTCCGTCTGTCCGTCTGTGTGTCTGTGTGTCTGTCCGTCCGTCCGTATGAACACCTAGATCTCAGAGACTATAAGAGATAGAGCTATAATTTTTTTTCGACAACATTTGTTATGTTTGCACGCAGATCAAGTTTGTTTCAAATTTTTGCCACGCCCACTTCCGCCCCGCAAAACAAAAAATCGAATAACAAGCGTAATTTTAAAGCTAGAGTTCCGAATTTTGGTATATATAATAATAACTATAGTATTACATGATTCCTGAAAATTTGGTTGCGATCAGATAAAAATTGTCGAAGTTATTAAAGAAATACTTTTGTATGGGCAAAAACGCCTACTTACTAGGGGTCTCAGTTGCTTTGGCTGACAATCTGGTATATTGTGCCGTCTATGGTATATTTTGAATGCGGTACTATGTCGATATACCAAATATACCATTTGGTATATTTTTAGTATTTTGCAGTATATTCGGTATATTTTGAGAAAATACCGCAAATTATATTTATTTTATTCAAAATGGGTATGCGGGTATCTCACAGTCGAGTACACTCGACTGTAGCTTTCTTACTTGTTATATTCTAAATTTGCATGGCTCTACAATTTTATTATTTCTTTTCAACTAATTCATTGGTATTCATACTTTTGTTTTGTTGTTTTAATTTGTTGTTTCTCAACTTGGCACTAGTTATACCCGCTACCCATAGGGTAGAAGGGTATTATAACTTTGTTGCCGGCAGGAAATGTATGTAACAGGTAGAAGGGAGGCATCTCCGACCCTATAAAGTATATATATTCTTGATCAGCGTCAACAGCCGAGACGATATAGCCATGTCCGTCTGTCCGTCCGTCCGTCCGTCTGTCCGTCTGTCCGTATGAACACCTAGATCTCAGAGACTATAAGAGATAAAGCTATAATTTTTTCGACAACATTTGTTATGTTTGCACGCAGATCAAGTTTTTTCAAATTTTTGCCACGCCCACTTCCGCCCCGCAAAACAAAAAATCGAATAACAAGCGTAATTTTAAAGCTAGAGTTCCGGATTTTGGTATATATAATAATAACTATAGTAGTTATGATTTCTGAAAATTTGGTTGCGATCAGATAAAAATTGTCGAAGTTATAAAAGAAATATTTTTGTATGGGCAAAAACGCCTACTTACTAGGGTCTTAGTTGCTTTGGCTGACAATCTGGTATATTGTGCCGTCTATGGTATATTTTGAATGCGGTACTATGTCGATATACCAAATATACCATTTGGTATATTTTTAGTATTTTACAGTATATTCGGTATATTTTGAGAAAATACCGCAAATTATATTTATTTTATTCAAAATGGGTAGCGGGTATCTCACAGTCGAGTACACTCGACTGTAGCTTTCTTACTTGTTATATTCTAAATTTGCATGGCTCTACAATTTTATTATTTCTTTTCAACTAATTCATTGGTATTCATACTTTTGTTTTGTTGTTTTAATTTGTTGTTTCTCAACTTGGCACTAGTTATACCCGCTACCCATAGGGTAGAAGGGTATTATAACTTTGTGCCGGCAGGAAATGTATGTAACAGGTAGAAGGAGGCATCTCCGACCCTATAAAAGTATATATATTCTTGATCAGCGTCAACAGCCGAGACGATATAGCCATGTCCGTCTGTCCGTCCGTCCGTCCGTCTGTCCGTCTGTCCGTATGAACACCTAGATCTCAGAGACTATAAGAGATAAAGCTATAATTTTTTCGACAACATTTGTTATGTTTGCACGCAGATCAAGTTTTTTCAAATTTTTGCCACGCCCACTTCCGCCCCGCAAAACAAAAAAATCGAATAACAAGCGTAATTTTAAAGCTAGAGTTCCGGATTTTGGTATATATAATAATAACTATAGTATTACATGATTCCTGAAAATTTGGTTGCGATCAGATAAAATTGTCGAAGTTATTAAAGAAATACTTTTGTATGGGCAAAAACGCCTACTTACTAGGGGTCTTAGTTGCTTTGGCTGACAATCTGGTATATTGTGCCGTCTATGGTATATTTTGAATACGGTACTATGTCTATATACCAAATATACCATTCGGTATATTTTTAGTATTTTGCAGTATATTTGGTATATTTTGAGAAAATACCGCAAAATATATTTCTTTTATTCAAAATGGGTAGAGTATCTCACAGTCGAGTGCACTCGACTGTAGCTTTCTTTACTTGTTTTTAATTTATTATCGTTCATTGATCCAACTTAACATAATTCAATTTATTAACCAACATTGCTTTTTATTTCACTTGTTCACGATTGCTTTGAATTATCTATTTAATTTTATTTAAAGAAATGAGCATTATAAAATACTTCACTTTTAATTTGTAATAATAAAAAAATAAAATAATAGTGCAATTTAGCAGCGCTTTGTTTTTTTTGAAAAATTATAGTGGTACTATATAGAAGCGCTTTTGCTTTTCAATTTGTTGCTTTACAATTATTATTAATTTTATTATAATTTTACACTTTTGTCATAGTACCGTATTAATGTAAATTTGAATTTTTTTTACTATTTCGTGAACGAGTGAACTTTTAATTTTATTTTTTAGATAATTTTCCAACTTTTAAGTTTTAACTTTTCATTGTATTCATTTGAATTTTAACCAAATTAAATTTAATTAAATTATTTATTTATTTATAATATTTCTGTGCAATTCTTTTTTTTTTTTGCAATTTTTGCCAAACTAAAATTCTCTTATCATATTTTTAACTTGTGCTGAGCGGCGCTACACTGTTGAGTTTTAACCATTCACATTTTTTACTAATTTTGTTTTAAACAATGTAGCGCATCATTTTCTTTTCAAATTTTTTCTTTTTACTTTTTATCTCTGCACTTTTAACACACACACACTATTTATATGCACGCGAACTAGTCGCTGATGTTCAGGAAAGTAAAGATGAGATGATACAATTGGTGATGATGAGATGATACAGTTGGTGATGATAAGAAGAGTGAAGATGCTGGAGATGATGACTAAAGTTGCGACGCAAATGCTGGCCAGAAGTCGCAGGGTGCTGCGCTGGCGGCTCGAGCAGATGCTTGGCGCTTGGCCGGCGCAGTAAGTCACTGCGGCCGAAGATGCCGAGAAAGATGCGCTCGCTGGTGCTTTTGCTGGCCGCTAGCGCGATAGCCAAGCTGGCGCTCGAAGGCGCTCCGCTGGCCGCTAGTGCGGCAGCCAAGATGGCGCTCCGCTGGCCGCTGACGCGGTAGCCAAGAAGACGCGCACTGGCGCTCCGCTGGCCGCTAGTGCGGCGGCAAAGATGGCGCTAAGGCGCTCCGCTGGCCGCTATGCACGCAACGGCGGCGCTAAGGGTGCTCCGCTGGCCGCTATGCGGCGGCAAAGGTGGCGCTAAGGGCGCTCCGCTGGCCGCTATGCGCGCGCAGGCGTCGCTAAGGGCGCTCCGCTGGCCGCTATGCGGCGGCAAAGGTAGCGCTAAGGCGCTCCGCTGGCCGCTATGCGCGCAAAGGTGGCGCTAAGGACGCTTAGCTAGCTGCTATGTGCCGCAATGAGAGCATTTTGGCGCGCTTTACTGGCCGCTGGGGCGGCGACAACGATGGTGCTTAGTAGCGCTCCGCCGGCCGCTAGCTTAGCACTGTCACGCTCAAAAGAGCCAAACCAAAAGCAGAAAATTTCGAAAACGACCTGTGAAAACGACAACAATAAGTAAAGAACACCTACCAGAATCTATTACTATTTATTCTTACCAAGTATAAAATGCACTAAGAGAATTCTAACCTCTTGTGTCTTGTGGTATAAGTTTTTACACCAACTAATATGCGTCTATGCACGCTGCCGGTCACCAGAAAAGTGTTTTGACCGGAACCAGCCTAGCTTAAGCTAGCTGCGCATGCGCGTGGTGACACAAACGTCAAAGCTGAGCTTTCCAGTGCAACTCGCTAAACGTCAAATGTGAGCTTTTCAGTGCAGCTGATGCACTACTTAAAGCTCGGCTTTACAGCGCAGCTGATGCACTTAAAGCTGCGCCCTTAGTTGAAATTTCTTGCATACTTTTAGGACGCATTTAAATTATATCTGCTTCAGGCGCCGTTACAAAGTTAAGAAAAAGATACACACTGTGGTGAAGTCGCGAGTTGGCTGCAATGAATACGCGATCGATTTATGGATCCTCAAATCGATCTCGGGTTATCAGCCAGATCACACTGTAAATGTCAGTGGCTGGAAGATACCTGACAATATTCAGCTAGCGGATCCCTATTTCTTCAAACTGCTGAAAATTGATCTTATCGGCGCTGAAACATTCTTTGACCTATTGTCCGTTGGCCAAATCAAGCAAGGTCCAGAGTGTCAATCCTCCAAAGACAAGACTTGAGTGGATTGTCTCGGGGCGGTACACTCCTGGTGAAAAATCTCACCAGAAGATGATTGTCAATCTGAGCTATCAGGAAGAAAGTTTGAGCTCGATTGACAAGACCTTGCTGAAGTTTTGGACTGTCCAAGATGTGCGCTCTCCCTCCAAAGTCCTTTCCGCTGAACAACAAAGTTGTGAAGATCATTTCCAAATAATGTGAGAAGATTGCCGTCTGGTCGTTTCGAAGTACGACTGCCGTTTTAAATCAGATTCGCACCAGCTTGGGTGCTCATTTGAAGTTGCTAAACGGCGGTTTTGTCGCTTGAAAAACGTTTAACTCGAGATCCCGAGTTAAAGCGAATGTACTTGGAATTTATGGAAGAATATGTAGAGATGGGCCACATGTCCGAAGTGAGTCACATCCTTCCAAGTACACCACACTATGTTATTCCGCACCAATGTGTACTACGGCCCCAAAGCACTTCGACAAAGCTGAGGGTCGTATTTGATGCTTCGTGTCGCACTTCGACACATAAGGCGTTGAATGACATTCTTATGGTCGGGCCGACCATTCAAGAAGAGCTGTTTTCGACTCTGCTTCGTTTTCGATTGCATAAATATGCATTAACAGCCGAAAGATGTACCGCCAAGTTATGGTGCACGAGGCAGATCGAAACTATCAGCTCATAGTGTGGAGAAAAGATCCATCAGACTCGTTGAGATTATTCAGATTAAATACTGTAACATATGGCACTGCGCCATGGCAGCTGAGGTTATCAGGCAAGACTTCTACGTTGACGATATGTTGAATGACGCCGCATGCGTCGAGGTCCTGAAGACAATTAAGTCTGAAGTGTCGCAGATACTGCTAGGCGCAGGTTTTGAACTTGCGAAGTGGTTCTCGAATGCTCCTGGGTCCTCCGCATCAGACAGTACACCAAAGCCGATAACGATCTCCGAGACTGACGCAACCAAGACTCTAGGGGTGATTTGGTTGCCAAATGAAGACGTGTTCCAATTCCGGATCGACGATTCATTCATGGGTCTTAAAGCGACAAAACGGAACATTCTTTCGGTGACATCGCGGTTATTCGATCCGCTTGGCCCATTGAGTCCTTAATTATAAAAAGCAAAGATACTGCTTCAAGAGCTCTGGCTTCAAAAGTTGGAGTGGGACAAATCCATACCATTGAGTTTGGATACATCGTGGCAGCAATTGAAGTCAAATTTGACACAATTGCAAAACATAAAAGTGCCACGATATTTGTTCACAGAGCCTACGTCACCGATAGAGATACATGGCTTCGCCGACGCCTCAATAAGAGCGTATGGGGCGTGTATTTACTTTCGTACGCATACTGCAGAAGGTTGTAAAGTATCATTACTAACCTCAAAATCAAAAGTAGCTCCCCTCAAGACTAAGACTCTTCCTAGACTTGAGTTGTGTGCAGCTTACCTTCTTGCAGAACTCTGCCACCGCATACGAAGGCTGATCCGATCACCAATTGAACGGACGGTTCTTTGGTCAGATTCGGAAGTCACTCTTCATTGGATCCGGTCACATCCTTCCACTCTCGCGACATTTGTGTCGAATCGAGTGGCCGAGATTCAAGAGTGGTCAGAGAGCAGAACCCGCAGACATTGTATCGAGAGGTTGCGATGTGACTGAACTGTGCGCGTCAATGTGGTTTAGTGGTCCGTCATTCTTGATGGAACCACACGACGCATGGCCAGTTAACCACCATTTCGTCTCTGAAGAGACTGACAGCTATAGTGGTAAAGTCAGATCTAGTGGACTCGATCGAAAGTTTTTCGTCGCACACAAGTCTGTTGAGAGTGTTCGCTTATGTGTTCCGCTTCATTCGAAGATGCAAAGACAAAACAGTTCAATTTGTGAGCTCGAGTCTACAACGACTCAATCCTTTCATACATGAGTATGAAGGATCTTGGTGTTCGTTTTCGTTGTTTCGAGTCGGGGGCGACTGGTAAATGCTCCTATTTCAAATGATGTCAAGCTTCCACTCTCTTGTCGAAGCGCTCACAATTTGCTCGCAGCTATGTGAGGTACCTTCACTTGACCAACTGTCACGCTGGCCCAAGAGCGCTCGTGAGCATTCTCAGAGAACGACTTTGGTTAGTCAATGCTCAAGAGCTTTGTGGTCGAACAGTACGATCATGCATCCGTTGCTTTAAATGCAAACCTCGGCTGCTTACGCAAATAATGGGAAATTTGCCTGCTGATCGACTCCGAGCACTCCGCCCATTTTCAATTTGTGGCGTAGATTTTTGTGGCCCGGTTGAGACAACCTATAGGATTCGCGGAAAGCCGCCGTACAAGTCGTACATAGCTTTGTTCGTCTGTTTTGCGTCAAAAGCGGTTCACTTAGAAATTGTATCCGATCTGTCAACTAATGCATTTCTAATGGCTTTCCAAGGTTTGTTGGTCGAAGAGGATGCCCGAGCCGAGTCCATTGCGACAACGCGACGAACTTCGTCGGAGCAAGTCGCCATCTGGAGGAGCTGAGGAAGCGAGTCGAGGCCGAGGAGAACGCAGTTCGCGACTTCGCATCAAGAAGCGGATGCGAATTTGCGTTCATACCGGCGAGGCTCCTTACATCGGAGGGCCATGGGAGGCAGGTGTGAAGTCTGCAAAGCACCTATTCCTACGGACGGTGGGCAACGCCCTGCTCACGGCCTAGGAGCTGCGGACGTGGTCGTGGCGGTCGAGGCGGTGCTCAACTCTCGCCCGCTAGGAGCCGTAAGCAACGACCCCAACGACGGCGAGGCACTAACCCTAGGGCATCTACTGGTGGGCGGTCCACTGGTGGCACCGGCAGCATCGCGGACCCGGACCAGGAGGGTCTGAGTTGTTTAAGGCGATGACGAGCGTTCTGGCAGCGATGGTCCCGGGGTATGTGCTGGGCCTGCAGGCACGGGCCAAGTGGGACCGGTTGCAGCCAAATCTGCGAATCGGAGAGCTCGTCGTCGTCGCAGAGGACAACCAGCCGCCGACGCAGTGGATGGTGGGTCGAGTAGAGACGGTGTACCCAGGAGCGGACGGGGCGGTGCGCGTCGCAGACGTGCGAACTAGCGCAGGAGGGCTCTACAAACGGCCAGTACACAAATTGGCGCCTCTGCCAATCGTATGAAGGCACAGCCGTTCATCGGGGCCGGTGTTGGCGCATTTGATAGTTATTAGTTAAGAGCATGAATTACCAAATGAAGTTGTTAGAATTAGGGCGAAGCGAGGCGCAATAAAGCTTTCGTTTGTTGCTCTCTGAGCGAATTCGCCTCGCTTCGCCGCTCTAGTTAAGTTAGGCAATGTAACTTAGCATAGAATTATAAAGACAGTTGAAAACAAGAACTCAACAGCGCGTCATCACTCATTCTCTCCGTTTTCGTTTTCGTTGGACCAACAACAATTAGGTCCATTCTTTGTTCGCGAATAAAGCAGAAAATATTATATCATAAAAACTCTTGTGATTTTTCATCCTGTTTTGATAGAGTATAATTACCAGCATTTAATTCTTTAATGTGCACATCAAAATTTCATCATAGCGTGCCGGGAGGTAAATAAAATTCTTTTCAATGTTTATTTTATGGAATTAGTATTAAATTTACTATGAACCCTAGACGCTCCATAGATTCTGAATTCCCTATTCCTGGGTAGACCATGGAAGGGAACTTCTTCTTCTCTTTTATTCCATTCAAATAATTCGCTGTTGATTGAAACTCGATGTCATCGGCGAGGTGGATGTCCTCAGCAAGAGGAGTAATAAGTGGAAGATTAACTTCGGTGAAGTCAATCTCCTCTCCCTTGCTAGCCTCCTTTGATGGGTTCATCCTGATTATTTTATGTGTGAGTGTGTGTGTGTGTGTGTAGTATCGCTGGTGCTATTCAGTGCTGCTACTGCTCCTGCTGTTCAGTGTTGCTCGTGCGTGCTCCTGGTGGTGATGATACTGCTACTGCTGGTGTTGGTGCTGCTACTGCTCAAAGGTTTTCATTACCTAAGGATGTTTTCCCTTTGATTGGTTGACTTTCTACCTGTTGCTACCTGTAGGACTTCTCAAGTGCTAGAGAAGGACAACCAACCCACTGATAAGTGTCTCCCTACCCTTCAACCGACATACACCTCATTAGAAATTCTAAACACAAATGTCCACAGTTTACAGTCCCAAAATTTTGTAAACGTTCATAATTGTACTTAATGTTTTTTCCTAAATATCTGACTACTTCTAATGGTGGTTGTAAGTTCCCAAAACTATCAAAATAATAAGAATCTGATCCTCTCTTGTAATATGCTACCCAATGCGTTCCATTCTATATTGAGTCTGCTAAATTTATTATTCCACACTCGAAATGATGTGGAAATTTGGGTAATTGATCTTTCACATAAACACCTCGAAAATGAGGAATCTTTCTAAAGACAAACTTCATTATATCAAAGTTTGATAATGCTCTCTTGGGTAGCTTACCTATTAGTTTTTTGAACGCGTTTGTGTCTTTGATTATTTCTAGCAAATGATATACCATATGCATTTTGTATGGTTTATTTATTTGGACGTTGACGTACTAACGGCAGTACCATCAAGTGGCCCAGCGATACCAAGCACAGGCTTGTTGACGCGCGGACAAAACAAAATAAATTTGTGAACAGCATGCATTAAACGAAAACCGCGAATAAATATTAAAAACGCAGGACAGTTAATAAAATTAAATTAAAAAATATGTTAGAATATATGTATAATAATATAAATAACAATTAAATACTCGATAAATAAGCTAATAATAAGGTTTTAAGCATAGAAATAGATTTACTAGAGCAAACTACGTTATTGAGATTATTATAGTTCACACACAGAATACGGAAGGGATTATGGCAAGCAAAAGTTAGTAGATCTACGTGAAATGAGAAGAGGAAGAAAATTCTCTTCCTGACAGGAACTGCAAAACTAATTTGACTTAACAGCTCCAAAGAGTCTATTTCACCATTAATTAGTCTCTGTATAAAAACAGCACCTTGCATAGTTCTACTGTCAAAAGAGAAGGAAGGTTTAGTAATAAAAGTCTACTGCGATACGGTGGTAATCTAATATTAGGATTCCAATTTAAACTACGAAGAGCAAATAATAAGAATTGTTTCTGTACCGATTCAATCCTATCTTGATAAACCCTATACTGGGGATTCCAGACAAGAGATCCGTACTCAAGGATAGGACGAACCAGTGAGACGTATAAAGTCTTAGTGATGTAGGGATCATTGAACTCTTTCGACCAGCGTTTTAAAAATCCCATGACACCCATGGCCCTATTTACAGCAGACAGAATATGTTTATCAAATTTTAGTTTTGCATCAAGCAGAACCCTAAGTCATTCACACCTTCAATTCGCTCAAGAGGAGTATCATATAACACATAGTTATTTAACTGGGAGGAACCCTACAAAAGGTCATAAACTTACACTTATTGCAGTTGAGATGTAACATATTTACTCTGCACCAAGATTCTAGACGATTAAGGTCACATTGTCACAGTGAGCTCGCAAGACTATCATTAAATGTCAGGCAAAGCTTAAGCTTAAGTACACGGAATGCTCAATAACAGAGAGAAGATCATTTATGAAGAAAGTGAACAATAGGGGACCCAAATGACTGCCCTGGGGCACACCAGAAGTGACTTGGACACATTTAGATACAAAACCATTATAATACACATTCTGAATTCTGTTGGAAAGGTATGAGAATATCCACTCAATTAGGCTATGAGGAAACCCTAAAACATTAAGCTTATACAGTAAGAGGTGATGATTAACAGAGTCAAAAGCCTTACTAAAATCGGTGTAAATAACATCCGTTTGCATTTCGAATCTCGAATCCTTTAATTACAATAGAAGAGAACTCCAATAAGTTAGTAGAAGTGGATTTAGACTTCACAAACCCATGTTGGTAAGGTGAAATTATAGATTTACACAGATGTTGCAGTTGAGAAGTTATAATTTTTCAAATGCTTTCGGAATCGCAGACAATTTAGATATACCGCGATAATTTTGAAATTTAGATTTGCTCCCTTTTTTTAGGATAGGTATAATGTATGATTTTTTCCAGATTTTAGGAAAAGAACATGAGTTAACGGATAATTCAAACAATTTAAAAAGCGGTTTACAGATACTACCAGCACAATACCTCAGCACACAACTATGTACTCCATCCGGAACTGCCGAAAAAATAGGTTTTGTAGCTAATAGTTCCGTTAAAATAGAGCTTTCAGTTATTAAAGGACCAAAAATACAATTAGATGAATTTAACTGATAAGGATAAGAAAAGGAATTTTGAGAACTTGGGACAGAATATGTCGTTTGGAAAAAGTCCGCAAATAAATCGGCAACATCATGACCATTAGATACTGTCATATTCTCCAAAGACACAAATGCTGGTGATGACGTGGATCTACGCTACGAGTTAACGAAGTCGTAAAATCGCTTTGGATCACGCTGAAATCTTATTCTGCACCTACTCAAATAATTGTTATAGCACTCATTGTTATGAGTGCGAAAAGCAACTTGAGCAACAGAATAGCGGAGAAAATCAAAAGAAGAGCCAGTTCCCTTGAATTTTTTGTAAAATCTCGACTTACGATTTTTTAAATTCGATAATTTCTTAGTAAACCATAAGGGTTTATCAGACAAATGTGGAATACTTGATGGAACACAAGCATCAAATAGCGAGTTTAAAGTAGAATAAAAAAATTCAACCGCTATATCCAAGTTTGTAGACAAAGAAAGTTGGGACCAGTCAGTTTGAGATATAAGCAGAGCAAGTTTCTCAAAGTCGGTTTTCCAAAACAACAAGAAAGCTCACCACAACGTACACTCGACTCTGGCGCAATAAATGGGAGCTCCAACATAATTTCTAAAGTGGGATGGTAAGGGTCTTCAGGGGAAGATATAGGAGATATTCTCGATAGAGAACATGAATCTGGGTCTAAAACAAAAATAAGGTCTAGAGACCTGTTTAAGCAATTTGGAATTCCATTAATCTGAGACAATGATACCCCGAGGAGACTATCAATAAAAACATGGGATACAGAGGGGAAGTCCATTTAGATTCTCGGCGGAATGCCATGACACCCCAGCTATATTAAAACAAGTAAAGAAAGCTACAGTCGAGTGTGCTCGACTGTGAGATACCCACTACCCATTTTTAATAAAGGCAAAATATTGCGGTATCATTTTCAAAATATACCGATTATACTGCAGAAATAATAAAATATACCAAATGGTATATTTGGTATATCGATATAGTACACCATTCAAAATATACCATAGACGGCACAGTGTACCAGATTGTCGGCCAAAGCAACTAAGACCCTAGTAAGTAGGCGCTTTTGCCCATACAAAAGTATTTCTTTAATAACTTCCACAATTTTTATCTGATCGTAACCAAATTTAGGAATCATAACTACTATAGTAATTATTATATATACCAAAATTCGCAACTCTAGCTTTAAAATTAGGCTTGTTATTCGATTTTTGATTTACGGGGCGGAAGGGGCGTGGCAAAAATTTGAAACAAACCTGATCTGCGTGCAAACATAACAAATGCTGTCGAAAAAATTATAGCTCTATCTCTTACAGTCTCTGAGATCTAGGTGTTCATACGGACAGACGGACAGACGGACATGGCTAGATCGTCTCGGCTGTTGACGCTGATCAAGAATATATATACTTTATAGGGTCGGAGATGACTCCTTCTGCCTGTTACATACATTTCCTGCCGGCACAAAGTTATAATACCCTTCTACCCTATGGGTAGCGGGTATAATCACCAAGGACTATAAAGTGATCACGATCAGAAAGCATATTAGAAATGTCATTAATAATAGAAAAATGAGCTAAATATAAAGCATCATCTGAAGCAGGAGGGATATATGAGCAAGAAATAAAAATGTTTAAGCTACCAAAGGATAATCTAACAGCCACTTGCTCAATATCAGAAGTGTGATCAATCAATTCTGAATTTAATTGAGCATCTACTGCAATTAAAACCCCTCCACCGCGACGTACTTTGCGGTCACGTCTGTATACGGAAAATCTACTAGAAAAGATTTCCGTATCAAGGATGTCATTTTTAACCAAGTTTCAGTAAAGGCAATGACATTGAAAGGGAAAGATACACTATTTAAATATAAGTCAGTAAGTTTACTACAAATACCTCTTACATTCTGATAGCCAAGAAGTAATGAGGATGTTAGTTTTTGAACTGACAGACATAGAAGAAGGCTTTGAAATCGAATTCTTGCCACTACTAGGAAGAGAAACCGGAGACCGATTTTTCTTTTTCGCAACAAATTCTTTAACTAATAGGTGTTCCGGCCACAACTTTTACTGCACATCGTGCTAAATTGTTCAACCGGAACACGTATTTTAAAAAGACGAAATCTCCCGTTCATACGAGAAAATAAATTTATCTACTTTAACCCTGGCTTGGGATTTGGCCTTAATATAAGCACCGTCTCCATCTCAGTCGACAACAAAATCGAAGCCGGAGCAGGAGACTCCAATCTTAATGACGCAATGTCATGATCTGGAACATCCAGAGCTACCGAAGGTTGAGGGACAGAGAACTAAACGACATTAATTCCCCAGCAGGTGGTACAGATAAGCTTGGAACATCAACTGGGATTGGGGTAATCGACAGACGCGTATTGGCCTTTTACGCTTCGGAAACTCGGTCAAGAGCTTCATACTCTTAAACCCAGAATCCAAAGCAGAGTCCCTACAATGTTCACAAGTTCATCTCAATCCAGACTTGGCCGAAATCAAATCCACAATACGGCCGTTAAAGCCAAAACATTTTTCATGTGCAACGCTGACGCATAACCAGCAACAAACAAAACCCATTTTGGCACCAACTGGCACCCGGCATTTCTTGTTATAGCAGACTAACATATTGCTAAAACAAAGATTATTAAACCAATTAAAAAATTAAATACAAACCAGCTCCCAATGCAACCGTTTCCATTTTTTATTATGCCTCTTGTTTTCCTCTAGATGTTGTTTAGCCATCTTTGCATTGTTAATAGATTTTACTATTGCTGCGCTACCTGACGCCAAACTACCCACAGCGCTCAGGGCTGTTAAAATTGGTACAAGTGCTAAGAACCCACCTATCTTGGGTACATTTATAACCCGTGGAATAACAACATTTTTCCAATATCCCATCGAGTTCGATACTGCTTTACATGCAACTTTTATTGCACTCAAGATATCAAGCGGTTTATTCTTTTTCAATTCCTTTGTAGCCTTTTTAATTATTGTAGTCAATGATGTCTTCACTCTTTTCTTTTTCTCCTGATTTGATCCCATTCCAAATTGTTTCTTCATCTTCATCATGTTTGTTACAAAGTATAGTATGCTGCTGCTCTCTCTCCAATACTACTGTCTAACGCTTTTACACGATTCCAAGCCTTTTCAATTAAAACTGAGTCAGCTTTATGACGTTCACTCAACTCTTTACTATTTGAATATGCAATATCGTGCTCTCTACACGCTTCATCCAAAGCCTTAATTCCACGATCGCCACGTGCGTTTCACTAACTTTGTTCCAGGTCCACAGTAATTGTATCCAGGTATATGAGCCTCAAAAGGAAGAGAGTCTATTATATTGTTTACAAGACCACTACCCTGTTTGAGTTTTGATTTTGAACTAATAAAATTATAAAAACGTTTGACCATTTTATAGCAACCTCAATCAACAAACGTTTCCCATTGAATGGAGTACTTCTCTCACTAACATGCGTTTTTTAAGACATAAGAAGAGCATACTAGTACGAAACATTGAGGGTGGTGGACATGGAGAGAATAATCAACAACCTCGACATAGTGTTTTGCTACCCAATACAATTAGGGCATTAATTGTTGGACCATCAAATTGTGGAAAAACCATTGTGATGCTTAGTCTTATAGAGAGTCCTAATGGTCTGAAATTTTAAAATATTTATGTATTTTCAAAGAGTTTATATGTTTATATGAATATTTGGAAAAACTTATCAAACCAATTCAAGGAATGGGATATTTTACGTTCTCCGGAAACGATGCAGTGTTATCACCGCACGAAGCTAAAGATAATTCCATTATGATATTCGATGATGTGGCATGTGAAAAGCAGGATAATATCTGAAACTATTTTGTATGGGAAGATATAAGAATATTGATTCATTCTATTTATGTCAAACATACACACATATACCGAAACATTTAATACGTGACAATGCTAATTTTATTATAATGTTTAAACAAGATGATTTGAACATGCGTCATATATATCGAGATCACGTAAACAGTGACATGGACTATGAATCGTTTATGGAAATTTCACGAAAATGCTGGGAGGAGAAATTTGATTTCTACTAATCTCTAAAGATGATGATATGAAAAATGGGCGATACAGAAAAGGTTTTGATCAATTCATTATACTTTAAAAATATGTAAATAAAACTAATGATATGATGATTAAACAACAGTCCAAACTCAGACTTCAAAATGTCTACATCACTAACATTTGCATTAAATGGAAACACATCAGTTATAACCGAAAATTTTTTCCCACAAATTGAATTAAATAGAAATTATGAGTGTGCTCTCATTGACTTTCACACATACAATTCTATACCAAACGTAGATAGAGGGAACAATCTATTTCATATTTGAAATAAATGTATAGAAATACCTGTTGGATCGTATGAACTCGAAGAGATTGCAGCATATATTATTGATGTCCTAAAGGGGTATGGTTCTTATGATGCGTTAAAAATAGAAACCAACAACAATACGCTGAAAGTTCAAGTTAAAAAGTTAAAAAGAAATAGTATATTTTAATCGTGAACGAAGTATTGGAAAGCTATTTGGATTTGGTGAACGTATTCTAAAACCGCACAATACTGAAATTTATGTCTCAGATAACCCTGTGAATATTTTAAAAGTAAATATAATTAGATTGGAATGCAACATTATCAGTGGCTCATATGTGGTAATAGACCAAATCATGTGCTTCATGAATTTGGGATCAATGTTCCTCCGGGATATAAAATGAGTATTACACCACGAAACTTGATTTATTTACCTATCAACACTAGAGAAATAAGCACGCTCGAAGTACGGATAACTGATCAGGAGGGGAATTAATCAATTTTTGAGGGAAACTATATCAATTCGTCTTCATTTACGAGCAACAGAATGATTATTTATATTAAAAGGTCGTCACATCACCTCACAACTCCCATTACTAAATGTAAAGGTGAAGTGAAAACATCATCATCATTAATATCCACGACCTGCGGTATCACTAAAAATAAACTGATTTTAAAATCACTTGGATTTAATATTCATTAAAATTTCTACCTTCATTTCAAATGAATGAAATTTTTTGTGCAAGATAAACCTCACAATGATGAGAGTATCTACAGTTGAGTGTGCTCGACTGTGAAATACCCGCTACCCATTTTGAATAAAAGCAAAATATTACGGTAATAATCTCAAAATATTAAAAATAAATATGCATGTATTTTCGGTCGGGATTTGAACTCGAGCACCACCGACGGGGTGGTTAAAAAAAGTTTGTACTTCGAGCGGGTTCGAACACCACAACATGCGCGGCTTGCACTCTACCACCTGAGCTATCGCATTGCTTAAGAACCCTATGCATACAGATGCTAATATAGATGAGCATGTATATACGTATACGCATACATACAATACATACATAGCAGGCGGTTTTGCTCATACAAAATATTTCTTTAATAAAATCCACAATTTTTATTTATAATTGTTGTAAATACGATTAAAAAAAAAAATTTTGTACCCCGAGCGGGCTCGAACCCGAGTCCCCGACTACCGCAACAGTAATATGCTTTGCACTCTACCAATAGAGCTATCGCAGTGCCTCTTGCATACAGATACAAATATAGAGGCGAGCCTGTATATACGTATACGCATTAGAGGTCTGCATGAATGCACTCAAAGCAGCATTTGGTACTCTCACTCAAAGTTCTGACTGACTGAGTGAGACATTGAGTAAAACGGATTTGGCAAATGTGGTAAAGGCATTAGTAAACAAGTAAAAAGCTACATTCGATTGTACTCGACTGTGAGATACCCGCTACCCATTTTGAATAAAAGAAATATATTTTGCGGTATTTTCTCAAAATATACCAAGTATACTGCAAAATACTAAAATAATATACCGAATGGTATAATTGGTATATCGACATAGTACCGTAATCCAAATATACCATAGACGGCACAATATACCAGATTGGCAGCCAAAGCAACTAAGACCTCTAGTAAGTAGGCGTTTTTGCCCATACAAAAGTATTTCTTTAATAACTTCGACAATTTTTATCTGATCGCAACCAAATTTTCAGAAATCATAAATACTATAGTTATTATTGTATATACCAAAATTCGGAACTATAGCTTTAAAATTACGCTTGTTATTCGATTTTTTTGATTTGCGGGGGCGGAAGTGGGCGTGGCAAAAATTTGAAACAAACTTGATCTGCGTGCAAACATAACAAATGCTGTCGAAAAAAAATTATAGCTCTATCTCTTATAGTCTCTGAGATCCAGTGTTTCATACGGACAGACGGACAGACGGACAGACACACAGACGGACAGACGGACATGGCTATATCGTCTCGGCTGTTGACGCTGATCAAGAATATATATACTTTATAAGGTCGGAGATGCCTCCTTCTACCTGTTACATACATTTCCTGCCGGCACAAAGTTAAAATACCCTTCTACCTATGGGTAGCGGGTATAAAATTTACTCTATCCGAACGGCGACGCAGTAAACGAATGAGTTTCGCGACCGAGTACTCGGTTAGTTGTGCGTCGCATTTGCGACGTCAAATTTATTGCGTGTTTGTTTTTCGTTTTTGTTTTGCTTTTCAATACAAGACATAGACAAATAGAAAGGCATGGATTAATTATTATATATATAGTAATATATCCACCACCAGAATAATTTCTCGTACGTGACACATACTCATAATTATTCCCTATCTTCCAAATTCTTTCCCATAAGTCATATCATAAACATAAACACTTGCCGCGACGGGACCAACTGTCACAAACAAAAGATCCTATTACATTGCAACGAGAGGACTCAGCATTATTGCACTAACACAAACACAAACATCACACGTATGTTAGCTTTAAGTCGTAATAAGAACTTTCATGTTAGAGCTCAGCATATTGTGAGTTTAGTTTTTAAAGACACTTTCCTCACTTAAGACGCGTAGCCCGCGAGCTTATAAATAAAAATAAAGTAGTCTATTAAGTAAACAAAAATAAATCCTTGTGTTTTATTTTTTACTGTTCGTGCACGGCGAACATATAATTGGCGCAGCCGGTAGGATACGTCGTACTAGTTACTGAATCAACAAAGTAGTCGTGAACCGCTAGAAGGACTTTAACATTGTCCTGGGAGAACGCGTCCTAGTTGTGAACTATACAAAACGTATCCGCGAAAAACATCTACGTGCGTGAGTGCGTTATTAAAACGGTAATACAAAAACCTTGTAAAAAATCCGTCATAATAAAAACTCAAAACCCAGAACCACGTGTGCAAATTAATAACAATTCAAAAATGGCAACCGAATTAACAGAAGCACACTTAAACCAGTGCATAAATCAATTCAAACACGTGCCAGCGTTTGATAACGGAGCAGAAAATTTGTCGGCATTTATAAAGAGAATAGATTTCATTCTGTCTCTATACCCAACAACTGATGTACGCCAAAGCAGCGTAGTCTTCGGTGCTATTGAACGACAACTGGATGGAGAAGCCTTGCGTACATCCCAGATTACGCAATCCAACAATTGGATGTCGCTGAGATCGTCCCTAATCGAGGAATTCAGGACACAGACACCTTATGAAGAGTTACTAAGAAGACTATACAACACCAACTGGAATGGAAGTCTACGTAAGTTCGTCGAAGAGCTCGAGAGAAAATCCTATATTGTTAGCAATAAGTTAGCACTAGACACTGACAGTAGCACAGCAATAATATACAGAAATGCACTAAAAATTACTACAAAAATGTAATAACTAGAAAATTACCAGACAGGATATACATGACCTTAGCAAGGCATGACATAACTTCAATAAGCAAGCTAAAAGCCGTTGCTCAAACAGAAGGCATTTATGAGTCTTATGAGAAAACAATAGTCGTAGGAATCAAAATAAATCTTACGCAAACTATTCAAACAATTCTCATTCAGATGATTCGTCCAATTCAAAACCACAAATCAATTACTCAAATTCAAATCAGAATAATCAAAATCTTCACCAAGAATTGAATAAAAACTAAAGAAGCTCAAACACAAAACCCTTATAACTATTCGAGGGACACCTCAACAAGCCGTGGGCCTAACCCACCGGTAAAAGACAAAGGAAAGCCAAAGTGGCCAGTTCAAAATGGAGCAAGGTGAAAATTTTCATCAAAGTGCCTCGGAACTAAATGCAGAGCAAACACACCATACATAGGTTAGGTTAGGTTAGGTAGGACCGGCTGCCCCAGTACGGGGCAAAGCATAGACCAGTGGAGGTCCGTAGCTGAACCGGTAGCTTATCTACGTCTCAGAAATCGCGCAGTATGGATGCATTTTGGCAAAAGCCAGCAGCATCCTAGGAGATAGCCGTGAGACGTCCCGAAGATCGTTGTGGCACGGCGAATTAAGGTATTTCAACCGGAGTCGGATAACGCTGGGCATCTACAGAGAAGATGCTCAAGTGTTTCCTTAACCCCGGTTCGTTGCATTTCCTGCACTGATCACTGTTCGTGATGCCCATCTTTACAGCATGGACAGCTGACATACAGTGGCCAGTTAAAATGCCTAGCATTAGCCTGCAGTCTTTCCTTGAAAGCTGCATGACGAATTTGGTTAAGTTTTTGTTAGTAGAGGCACACATCAGCCTTGCAGTTTTGCACGAGTTGGCATTACGCCAGCTCGCGTCCCACTGAAGTCTAGAGCGCACCTCAATTTCACTGCCTAGAGTTCGCAGGGATATCGGAACATTGCACATGTTGCCAACATCGAGCCCCACTCTCTTTGGCGAGAGTGTCTGCGATCTCGTTGCCATCGATGCCCTGGTGGTTTGGGATCCAATAGATTCGCACGACCGCAGATGCGTTCAGCGACTCTATTGCTCTTCTGCTGTCCAGGACAACTTTGGACTTGACCACATCAGAGTGCATTGATCTTATTGCAGCCTGGCTGTCAACAAAGATGTTAATAGAGGTGTGATCACGCTGTAAACCCCGAGCCAATTCGGCAGCCTTGCCAATGGCAAAAACTTCCGCCTGGAAGATGCTGCAATGGTCTGGGAGTTTATAGGATTGTTTGGAGACCGGGTCCGGGCAGTATACGGCCGCTCCGACACCATCATCCATCTTCGAACCGTCGGTGAAGAGGTTGAGGGCTTCGGGAATGCATAACCCTTCCCGCCAGCACTCCGGTTCCAAGAATATAGTGTTAATATGGTCAGTACTGGTAAGGGGATAGTATAGTCCAAGTCTCTACTAGTCTCCCTACCAATGGCGCTGTGACCATAGCCTAGCAGACCCAAATTGCCAGTTGCGGCAATCCGTAGGGACGATTTTGCGGCTATGGATTGCGCGTATAGGTGTAATGGTTCCACACCAGCTATTACCTCGAGGGCTTTAGTTGGCGTCGACCTGAGAGCGCCTGTGATACACAGTAGCGCTTGACGCTGTGTCCTTTCCATGATGGATAGGTACGTCCTTTTTTCAGTGGCCTGCCACCACACTAGAACACCGTAGGTGAGGATAGGGCGAACAACTGAGATGTATATCCACCGCATTAGATTAGAGAGAGGCCCCAAGTGCAACTAAGCATCTTCTTCGCCATGTACAAGGCTCCGGTGGCCTTCTTCACCCTTTCTAACACATTGAGCTTCCATGTCAGTTTGCTGTCCAGGACCACACCTAGGTATTTTACTGCTAGGCTCGGCTTTAGCATAGTGCAGCCTATTTTGGGGACCACGCAGGTACCTTATACCTCTTCGTGAAGAGGATAAGGTCCGTTTTATCCGCGTTAATGCTGAGCCCGGCTGATTCGGCCCATGCTTTAACTTCCTGCAAAGTAAGTTCCATTACGGAACTAAGGGTGGTTGGGCATTTCCCAGTTATCAAAATGCTTATGTCGTCAGCATAGGCAATTAACTTGGGGCCCGTCTAGTAAATTTTAGAAGTAGGCTATTTACGACCAAATTCCAAAGGAGAGGCGAGAGAACCCCACCCTGGGAGTGCCACCTCGCACTACCTTTGTAATGGCCGCATCGCCCCACGTAGCCACCACCCGCCTGTCACAAAGAAGGCGGTTGACCCATCTGTGGATCGCTGGTGCCGTGTTAATTGAGGTAAGGCCCTTCATAATAGCATCAGTGGTGACGTTATTGAAGGCGCCTGAAATGTCAAGAAATGCACCCAAGGCATATTCTTTATAGTGGTCCGCTTTTTCTATGGAGGCTACTAGAGCATGGAGAGCAGTCTCAATGGACTTGCCCTTTGTATACGCATGCTGATTTGGGGACAACAGATGCATTGAGTTGCTTCTGATGTGCAAATCAAGTAGCTTTTCCAATGTTTTTAGCAGGAAAGAGGTTAGGCTGATAGGCCGAAAGTCATTTGGGACCACATGACTGCATTTGCCCGCCTTGGGCAGGAAAATGACTTTCGAGGTCCTCCAAAGAGTGGGGATATGACCCCATGCGAGGCACGCCGAATAGATACCCGATAGCCACGGAACAATCGTGGGCTTGCTGGCTTGCAGCATTGCTGGCGAAAGTCCATCGAGACCGGGCGACCTGACCTTCGCAAAGGAGTTGATAGCCCAAATTATTTTGTTATCTGTAATTAGACTGGCAGGGAGTCTCATAACTGGGAGACTAGGAAAGAGCTGCCAGTCACTATTCTCTATTCCAATACATCCTGAATGAGTTGAGAGCAGTGCTTCAAGAGTTTCAGCACTGCTCTCCGTCCACGCCCATCGCCCGACTTGAGCAGACTAGGACTGGAAGCCTGCTTGACAGCAGCTTCCTCAGTCTGGAGGTGTCTTTGATGTTATCCAGGTCCGAGCAGAAGGTTCTCCATGAAGACCTTTTGATGATCGGATCATCTTCTTGTACGACTTCAGGAGAGACCTATACTCGTCCCAGACATATTCGTTGTCCGCCTTCTTAGCAAGTTGAAACATGCTAGTAAGCTCTCCACGTAGCGATGAGAGATCTGGGTTCCACCAGGGTGGCTTCGATCTTCTCGTCGGTCTTGAGAGTCTACAAGATTGGCGAAACGCTGAAAGTAGTCCTGCAGAAAGGACATTGACATTAGTTTCTAGGTCCTGCACCGAGTTGATGTTACCCGGCGAACCAAGAGACTTGGAAACAAGGCTAGAGAATTTCGCCCAGTTCGTGTTACGGGGATTTCTGAACGGCTGAGCCGCAGGTACCCTGTTAAAAGGAATGGTAAATTGAATGTACTTATGGTCCGAGAAGGAGGGTCTGTCCAGGACCCTCCACTCTTCAACATTGGTACACTCAGTTGAAATCGTTAAGTCCAGCACATTACTGGAGGTGGGACCTACATAGGTAGATACCTCACCCCTGTTGGCTAGTCTAAGCTTATGGTTAAGGATAAAATCAAGAACTGACTCACCCCTGTCGTTGATGTCGGGACTTCCCCAGACGCTATGGTGGGCGTTGGCGTCCGTTCCGATAATAATATGCTTATTGGAGGAGCAGACCATGTCCACCAGCCTCCGCAGCTCGTCAGGTGGAGCCGGCTTGTCGTGGGCCATATAACAGGATGCCAGCAGCAAACATCCTTCACGGCTCTCCAGCACCACCACGGTTAGATCGTCGTTGCTGTAATTAGGTAGTAGATGAGCTTTTAGCCCCTTCTTTACAAGGATGGCAGTTCTCGATCTGCTTACCAATGTCGGGACGTATAAATCATAGTTGGGCGACTTCAGTCCAGCCACCGTGTTGCCCGACGCTATCCACGGTTCTTGGACCAAAGCCGCGTAGGCGGACACTTCCTCCAGGGCAAGGAGTAGCTCCGCCGAAGCCGTTTTGATTTATGGAGGTTGAGTTGCAGCACACTCATTAGAGGTTAGCAAACTCGCGGGGGCCCGTCTCCATGGACAGTTCCTCCCCACCTCCTCCGTCTTGTCAGTCAGGCTGAGGTGCTGGGTGGCGTCGGTCACGCTCTCGAGACCGAGATCTGCCTCAACCTCCCCAGACCTCAGCGTGTGTGTGTCCTTGTCGTTCGGATGACGTTTCTTGAGGCGAAGGTACACGCTCCCTAAGCCCCACGCCATCTTCCCATTGCGTTTATATAGCAGATCCTCGGCCTCCTTGTTGATCTGAATGATCACGTGCTGCCCACCACTGGGTAAAGGTTCATCAACCTTCAGCACGGACCAATCACTCGTCGGTATGGCCGGGTTCTGCTTTTAAGCAGCTGAAGCGCCCGCTCTCCCTGGACAACTATTGGGAAAAGGACTTTCGCCTTCGGCATGGACGGAATATTATTCCTGTCCACCACGTCCAGCTTGGCCCCTCCCACAGCCCGTCCAGTTTGGGTACGGTCGCTTGCAGCCACTGCAATGTTGGTCGTCCTTGCATGTCAGGATCTTGACACCATTCAGCCAGCCAGTGCCTTCGAATGTAGGCATTGGACTGTCTGGGACATTCTCCATCCTGACAAACAGTGCGTCGACCAGCTTACTATGGGTCAACCGCCACCGCTCTGCAGACATTTTCCCGTTAGGGTCCCTCTGTCTATGAGAGCAACGGCGAGATGCCGCCTGGCAGTTTCAGCAACCGTTGCTCTCTGTTTCGTCTTGTTCGAGTCCGTGTTGGTGGGAGCCAGGTGCTCGCAGCTTCTTGCTCACTGGAGCCCCTTGCTTGGGACTCTCAGCGACCGTTGGCGCTTGCTTGCCATGGACTCCACCTTGTTGTTGGCAGGGCCGGTAGAACCGGTCTGCACTTTATTGTCTTTGGAAGGGGCTAAGTTGGTTTTCCCGCATCCACGTGTTGGCCCAGGCAAGCTCTCCTGGTCCTTGACGGACAGGTTAGCTACGCCACTAAGCCTTGCGTGAATACGGGTCGCCGCCCTATTTTGGCTTTCTCCTTCAGCCCCCCGTGCCCCGCTGCGCAACCTTGGAGGTGCTGGCGATAGGCAGGGGTGACTGAAGAGGAAGACGTTCCCTCCACCGTAGAAGTTGGCGCAGCGCTCTTTGGTCCGTGTCGGTTAAGACCACAGCACCCGCGCGCACCAACCTCGAATTTTTGGTGGCAGTGTTGTTACAACTGATACGGCCTGCTCCCGCCGCCTCAGAGGTGTGACCGCTGGCGACACGCAGAGAGGATCTCTCCCCCCCGTGCCCGCCGGTGGTAGCAGTCACGCCTTCCACCGACGTTTGGGCTGACATCCCAGCCCGAGTTGAATAGTTTAAAGAGTCCATTCCGAGACCATAGTTGGCTAATTTTGTTCTTGGGAGCCCCCATAGCGTTTTCAGTCTGACCGCCAGACACCTCGTACCATGGATTCTGCTACTTATCTTCAGGCAGATGCCCGAAAGATAAGGAACAGAGTCCTCAGCTAGGATCTGCAGTTCCTGAAATATCGACGTATAGTAGAGATCTGCTACCCGTTGACACTGAGGTAATACAGATCCTACCCAGCCAGCACCCTCGGGGAGGGTTCAGCAGAGGATTTTGCCAGCCACACCATACATAAGAATCAAAATGAATGAAGTGAACCTAAAATGTATCATTGATACAGGTTCCTCAATAAACCTTTTTAAAACTAAATATTTTCAGTTTTCCAATTCATAAAAATCCAATCAATGTTCAAACAATTAAAGAAAGTATACTTTTGGTCCCAGCAGACTTTGCCCTACAAAACAAAATTTTACATTCATAATTTCTCTGAAAATTATGATATGCTATTAGGAAGAGAATACTTAAAAGCCAGTAAATCCCAAATTGATTACGAAAATGGCACAGTTACATTAGGAGAATATAAATTTACATTTCAAAACGAAGAAGAAAATTCTGAAAAAACTTACACAGAAGATTGTGCAAATCCACCCTTGACAGAAGATAGGCCATTCAACTTCGCAATCGAAGATGAATTAAAAGAGTGTAATGAGTTCAGACTTGAACATCTCAACACAGAAGAGGTAGAAAACTAAAAAGGTTTTACATGAATTTCGCGATATTCAGTACCGGGAAGGTGAAAATTTGACTTTCACCAGTACGATTAAGCATTCAATTCAAACGAAACACGAAGACCCAATATATAAAAGACCCTACAAGTATCCACAGGCTTACGATCAAGAGGTCAATAAACAAATTAACGAAATGATAGAGCAGGGCATAATTAAACAAGTAAGAAAGCTGCAGTCGAGTGTACTCGACTGTGAGATACCCGCTACCCATTTTGAATAAAAGAAACATATTTTGCGGTATTTTCTCAAAATATACCGAATATACTGCAAAAATACTAAAATATACCAAATGGTATATTTGGTATATCGACATAGTACCACATTCAAAATATACCATAGACGGCACAATATACCAGATTGTCAGCCAAAGCAACTAAGACCCCTAGTAAGTAGGCATTTTGCCCATACAAAAGTATTTCTTTAATAACTTCGACAATTTTATCTGATCGGAACAAAATTTTCAGGAATTGTATATACCAAAACTCTAGCTTTAAAATTACGCTTGTTATTCGATTTTTGATTTGCGGGGCGGAAGTGGGCGTGGCAAAAATTTGAAACAAACTTGATCTGCGTGCAAACATAACAAATGCTGTAGCTCTATCTCTTATAGTCTCTGAGATCCAGTGTTTCATACGGACAGACGGACAGACGGACATGGCTAGATCGTCTCGGCTGTTGACGCTGATCAAGAATATATATACTTTATAGGGTCGGAGATGCCTCCTTCTACCTGTTACATACATTTCCTGCCGGCACAAAGTTATAATACCCTTCTACCCTATGGGTAGCGGGTATAAAAATCAAAATCCCCTATTGTTCACCCATCTGGATTGTTCCAAAGAAAATGGACGCTTCAGGAAAGCAAAAATTCCGGTTAGTCATTGACTACCGAAACCTCAATGAAATAACCATTGACGACAAATTCCCCATACCAAATATGGATGAGATCCTAGACAAGTTAGGCAAATGCCAATACTTCACTACAATCGATCTTGCAAAGGGTTTCCATCAAATCCAAATGGATCCCGATTCAATTGCAAAACTGCCTTTTCAACCAAGCATGGTCACTACGAATTTACTCGTATGCCCTTTGGGCTTAAAATAATCCAGCGACTTTCCAGCGCTGTATGAATAGTCTACTTGAAGATCTGATCTTCAAGGATTGTCTAGTTTACTTAGATGATATTATTATCTACTCCACTTCATTGGAAGAGCACATATCATCCATTTCGAAAGTCTTCTCAAAACTTCGGGAAGCAAATTTGAAATTACAATTAGACAAATGCGAATTCATGAAAAAGGAAACTGATTTCCTCGGGCATGTAATCACCACGCAAGGTATAAAACCAAATCCAAACAAAATTAAGGCAATTGTTGAATTCCCAATACCAAAGACACCAAAAGAAATCAAATCATTCCTAGGTTTATGCGGATTTTATCGCAAATTTATACCCAATTTCGCAAATATTGCAAAACCCATGACAACAAAGTTGAAGAAAAACGCCACCATAAACATAAAAGATCCCACTTATGTGTCAGCATTTGAAAAATTCAAAGTTTTAATAACATCCGATCCGATACTAGTTTATCCAAATTTCGAGAAACCATTCTCATTGACTACAGATGCTAGCAACTTCGCTATAGGCGCCGTTCTATCACAGGAACACAAACCCATTTGCTATGCAAGTCGAACTTTAAATGAACACGAATCAAACTATTCAGCTATAGAGAAAGAACTATTAGCTATCGTGTGGGCAACCAAATATTTCCGTTCTTACCTATTCGGTAGAAAATTCCAGATCTTAAGTGATCATTAAGCCACTAGTTTGGCTCAGTAACATTAAAGAACCAAACATGAAATTACAAAGATGGAAAATCCGATTAAACGAATACGATTATCAAATCAAGTATTTACCAGGAAAAGAAAATAACGTTGCAGATGCACTTTCACGTATAAAAATAGAAGAGAATTTCTTAGGAGAAGATGCATTAGCACAGGAGCAACTATACATAGTGCTCAAGAGGACAGTCAATATCACATACCAATAACCGAAAGACCTTTAAACTACTTTAACAGGCAAATAGAATTCATAAAAGTGACGATAATAAAGTTGAAACAACTCACTATTTTCATAAACTTAACATTAAAATTTCTTACAAGGAAATGACTAACCAATATGCCAAAGATACGATAAAGGAATATCTTTGCTCGAAAAATAGTATTGTCTATTTTCATGACGAAATAGATTTTCCAATTTTTCAAAGAGCCTATTTAGAAATAATAAGCCCAAGTAATATAACTAAAATAATGAAAACAAGCTTAAAATTAATTGACTTACAAACCTTCGCAGAGTTTAAAGAATTAATTTTAAAACACATAAAAAGTTGTTACATCCAGGTATAGAAAAACAATAAATTGGTTTAAGGAAAAATATTATTACCCTGATTACCAGAAACTAATACAAAATCTAATTAATGAATGTGAAATTTGCAACATAGCTAAAACCGAAAATAGAGATACAAAACTCACGTTCGAAATAACACCCGAAGTACTTAATGTTAGGGATAAATATGTAATAGATTTTATATGATAGATAAGAAACAATTTCTTTCTTGTATAGATGTTTATTCCAAATTCAAAACATTAATTGAAGTCCAAAGTAGAGATTGGTTAGAAGCTAAAAGAGCTTTACTAAAAGTTTTCAATGAAATGGGAAAACCCATAGAAATAAAAGCAGACAAAGATTCAGCATTCATCAGTGCAGCCTTTCAAATTTGGTTACAAGAAGAAGGCATAAAAAATTAACATAACAACAAGTAAAACAGGAATATCAGATATAGAAAGGTTTCATAAAACTATAAATGAAAAGTTAAGAATAATAGGAAGCGACGATAATATTGAAAATAAAATTACAAAGTTCGAAACAATATTATATACTTATAATCATAAAACGAAACATAAGGCAACTAATAGAACTCCAGCAGATATTTTTATTTATGCAGGAACCCTGAATATAACTCACAAGAGAATAAAGTAAATCAAATAAATAACCTCAATAAAAAAGAAGTGATTTTGAAGTAGATACACGCTTTAGACAAGCTCCATTGGTTAAATCAAAAACAACAAATCCTTTCAAAAAGACAGGTAACATTAAAAAGCTCGATGAAAAACATTACGAAGAAACTAATAGAGGCAGAAAAGTTACACACTATAGATCGAAGTTTAAAAGAAGAAAGTAATTAACAAAAGCAAATATGTTAATTCCAGCCCAAATGATGAAACATCCTAAATTGCTGATGTTACTTATATTGTCAATTATTTGCACAACCGTAAATGCTCAACAAGTCGAAGTAAATCCCATTCAAAATGATCAAGGATTCATCCTATTTGAGTCAGGAACAATTAATTTACCAATATCCTTCGAACATCATTGCTTAACTATAAACGTAACACAAATAGAGAATTCTTTTGATTTATTATTAACTCAAAGCCATATCTTTAACAAGTACCCCCAAATAAAATATTTAATGAATAAATTAGAAAAGCAAATGGCAGGTATCAGAATAACAAGTCGTACTAAACGAGGTTTATTCGATTTCATAGGATCATCACTTAAATTTCTTTTGGCACATTAGATGAAGAAGATAAGAAACAATTTGAAAACCAAATTAACATTATTGCCCATAATTCAATTCAGGCAAATAATCTTAATGATTTTATAAATACATTTAATCAAGGTATTAATATTATAAATAATCAAAGCAAAATTTTGGAAGAAAAACAATTAAATTCATTAATTTTAACATTGAACATTTTACCGAATATATAGAAGATATCGAACTAAGCCTACAATTAACTCGCTCAGGAATATTTAATCCAAAATTACTTAAACACGATCAAATAGATCACATTAATCACGAAAAGTTGATGAATATTAAAACTTCTGCTTGGTTCAGTACACTTACAAATGAAATTTTCATCATGTCTCACATTCCATTGAGTAATCTTGAAACTAAAACTTTCCAAGTAATCCCTTACCCAGATAAGAATGGACAAATCATCAATGAAAATGTTGAAGGAAAATTTTACCTACACAATAACTTTGTTTCAAATTCAATCTCTAAAAAGATTATAAATGACCAATGCATAACTAATATAATAAAACATGAAACTCCAGTTTGCACTTTTAATAAATATCGTAAACAAGAATTTATACAAATAGTAGAGCCGAATATCATAATAACCTGAACTTAACCAGAACCAAACTAAATCAGAATTGTAATGATTTAAATATGTACATCGAAAAAGATAAAATAATAAAAATATTTAATTGTACCATTGAATTAAAAAATGTTAAAATTTCAAATAGAGCACAACAATTTACAACCATTATGTTTACAGAATATGATGTAACTAAAATAGAACCACTATCACATATTGAAATAAAAGAAATGATTATGTATAACAATAGAGAAAACAATAATTACAAATATTCAATAATTATGATAGTATTAATGATTTACATTATGTTTACAGAATATGATGTAACTAAAATAGAACCACTATCACATATTGAAATAAAAGAAATGATTATGTATAACAATAGAGAAAACAATAATTACAAATATTCAATAATTATGATTGTATTAATATTAATCCTCATTGTTATATACAACTTAGTGAATAAGAAAATTAAAACACTATTCAACATAATAACACTAAAATTTGTAAGAACACATGACACAGACATAAGTGCTAATGCTGAAACCGATAATATTGAAATTCCAGTCCCACTTATGTACCCTGAACTAAACGCTTGAGGACAAGCTAACCTCTATAGGTTGGGGAGTAATATATTCACCACCAGAATAATTTCTCGTACGTGACACATACTCATAATTATTCCCCTATCTTCCAAATTCTTTCCCATAAGTCATATCATAAACATAAACACTTGCCGCGACGGGACCAACTGTCACAAACAAAAGATCCTATTACATTGGCGATCATGCCACTTTCAAAAGTCCAAAGTCAATTAAAAATTTCCATTGCAACTTGAGGACTCAGCATTATTGCACTAACACAAACACAAACATCACACGTATGTTAGCTTTAAGTCGTAATAAGAACTTTCATGTTAAAGCTCAGCATATTGTGAGTTTAGTTTTTAAAGACACTTTCCTCACTTAAGACGCGTAGCCCGCGAGCTTATAAATAAAAATAAAGTAGTCTATTAAAAACAAAAATAAATCCTTGTGTTTTATTTTTACTATTCGTGCACCGCGAACATATAATTATATATATGTAATTTATTTATTTTATTTCTCAATAACAGAATGAAGAAACATAATTTTATTAATTGTATCTGCATTGTTAGCAATGATACATCGCTTTTCAGAAATTAAATTTCTAGCATCTGAAAATGCTCTTTCAGATGCCGAGCTGCTTGCAGGTATACAAAAAATTGTGCAGCTAGTTTTAAATAAGAGCGGAAAAATATTTTTGTTAATGTGCCACCATTCAAGAATATTATAGTCATCTGTATAGTTCACTGTCAAATTCATATAGCTGTCAATTTCATGTTTTAGGGGTCAATATCATTGATTTGATTTCGGTCTTGAATGAAATCGGAAAATGCATCGTCACACAGGCTCAAAGAATTATTAGAATTGGAACTTGAAGAGGTTAACGAAAATGTTTTCATAATTTTTGCAAGCTTCTAAAATTTCTAATTTTTCAGTCGCTGAGCATTGCACAAGCTTATTAGTTGGTGGAAAAGGAACAGAGCTGTTTTATGGTAGTTAGAAATATATGGAAGGATAATTATTGAAATTTGATCGGACAAATCGGACTTTAGTTGTGCGATACAGTCATTATCGTTTATATCTGCGTGCAAACATAGCAAATGCTGTCGAAAAAAATTATAGCTCTATCTCTTATAGTCTCTGAGATCTAGCTGTTCATACGGACAGACGGACAGACGGACATGGCTAGATCGTCTCGGCTATTGAAGCTGATCAAGAATATATATAATTTATAGGGTCGGAGATGCCTCCTTCTACCTGTTACATACATTTCCTGCCGGCACAAAGTTATAATACCCTTCTACCCTATGGGTAGCGGGTATAAAAAGAATATCAAATGATGAAGTTCGAATTACAATACAAAACCAAAATTTGTATGTGTTGCCGTCTGAAAGTTTCCTCCACTTTGAAGGGACACTTAGTAAAATTACTAACCAAAATTCGGGCACAGCTACAACAAATGATGTTGTCGGCTTGCTTAAAAATAATTGCATGGCCTATTTTTGGATGAAATAAGATATGAATTGAACGGATGCGAACTGGATAGAACACGGTTTACTGGAATCACATCTACTCTGAAAAATTTTCTTTCTATTGGCCGACAGGAGTCTCTATGTTATCGTAATGCCGGGTGGAGTGGAGGAGAGAGTATATCTTATGGAGGTCATTTCAGCTTTTCAATACCACTAAAACGTTAATGGGATTCGCTGAAGATCATAAAAAGTTATATTAAATTGTAAACATGAACTCATTCTCTTACTAGCTAAAAATATGAATGATATGTTTGAAAAACAGACTGAGGTGTTGAACATAAAATTGCTATACAGAGCATTAGTTGGAAAGTACCCCACATTGTTCCAAGCGATACTCCTAAAATTAAAATGTTCAATGTAGTTAAAAGTGGAGCTACACTTCCACTTTACTTCCGCAGCTGGGATTGTTATATAAATCCCTCGTTGGTACAGGGACTCATCATGTATGGAACGTTAAGCTAGCTGCAAATAGAGAACGTCCACGGTTTGCAGTCATTGCGTCTACATTAAATGGTAATCTAATTACAAACAATTTGAGAAATGCAAAAGTGTATTTAAATTCTGAAGTCTATCCATATGAAGATTTAAATGTAAAATTCAATGAAAATCGGTTTGCTGCCTTGTATGATACATATGTACGTGAAATTCCAAGAGAGTTACTACAACCGGGAGCCTCGTCCACTTTTATCACCACTAGACTTCAAGTCAAAGGCTCCTATTGTTGTTGTTGATCTTTCATATCAAAACGAGTCGGTCAAATCAGGGCCAATTGATGTTAAAATTTCAACTGAACTAAGAGTACCAAGTGAGTTGAATACAAAGGTATATTGCCTTCTCATTCACGATCGTCTAGTTGAATATACCTCACTGACCGAATTAGTTCAACGTATCGTATAATGATTTCTCAAAATATATCTTCATTCACCTTTTGGAAATCATTACGAGTAGTCGTCAACGGATCGAAATAAATTTAAAAATGATATTGATTGAAAACAAAACCAACTCCACAACTCATATTTCGATACAACAACTTATAACTGAATAAATAATTTTATGAAAATGTTTAGCGATAAAATTTTTCCTGAACACATGGAATATTTATCAGAATCATTGAAATATTTCAATAATAGAATATGTGATGGCTTCTAATGTTCATGGACAACATTTCACATCCTGCTGTTGGGCTCATAACGATGTGAAGGATGGAATCGATACATGTGCCTGTCATTTCTATACTGTTCGCTCACAAAAATAAAAAAAATTATAAAAATGTATGTTAATTTAGATTTTAAACAATGTATTTGGAAATAAAATTATGTTACATACAGAACATGAAAAGATGAATAGTATATCTTTAAGGAAATGGAATTTTTACAGAACTATTCGGCTTTTCTTTCAGATTTTCTATTTTATCTTCAAGTGTTACATCACGTTCCCATCCTTTTTAACGTTCATCACGTCTTGCTTCCTCCGCTCCGATTTCGAATACATTGGAATTGACGAGACAAGTGGGCGTCACGCCTTCGTTCGTTCTACAGGTAGCGTTGAGATTCCGAACATATTTCATCACGTTTCGTAATGTTGATTAATGTTAGACGTTCGATCGTCTTGGATGTAGCTTTGCGTCACGTGCATGGCGCCTTCGATCGTTTTTCAGGTAGCGTTGGGCTTCCGAGCATATTTCATCACGTTTCGTAACGTTAGTTCGTGTGAGACGTTCACATATTCGATCGTCTTGGATGTTGTGTTTCGCCACGTTTCCGTCCTTTCGTTTCGTAACGTTACGATCTACGAATCGTATTTCGACTGCGACCCCGACCCCTCACCGTCCCGTCTCGGGACACGCGACCTCGACCTCGACCCCGACTCCGACTACGTTTTCGAGGTGAACGTTCACATGTTCGATCGTTTTGGGTACAGCGCCGCGCCCCTGATTGAGAATGTACGCTACGTTCGTTAATGATAAGAGCGTATCGTAGCACGTGTTCGTCACACGTTTTCGTCCTCGATCTACGAATCGAATTCGACTGCGACCCGGAGTGCGACCCCGACCCCGGGGCGTCTCGGGACAAGCGACCTCGACCCCGACCCCGACTCCGAAGGATCGATAACGGATTTGTGTGACGAAACGCTCCCGACCCCGATCCTTTCATCGCCCCGTCTCGGGTCATCTACGATTCGTCACACAAATCCCACACTTGACATTTCCACAGGTGACCCTAATTAAATTGCATCTGTATTACCTCACACTTGACATTTCCACAGGTGAACCTAATTAAATTGAATTTTTATTTCCCTTAATTGACATTAATGACAGGTGACCATAATTAACTTCCTTGCATGAGAATTAGATTTGTGAGAAAACTTGATAAAACAACTACTCAAGGATGCCATATCAATTAATGCATAAAAATAATTCACCTCCAACCAATCTAATCCTAATTCCAATAAGTCAATATTTTACATTTAATAATTGAAGAATAGAAATTACTCGAAGTATTCCATAACCTCCTAACTTACCAACCTAAAAATACCAATTACTATAGGCAAAGAAACCAATAAAGTATAAAATAATAAATAAATTCCAGCTTGTAAACGTTCTGGTTTAATTAAACTTCTTTCAAAAAATAAGTAAAATATAAATAAACTTATTCTTCTAAAAGTTAAAACTGATAACAATAGTAATAAAACAACATTTAACAAAAATAAATTCTTATAATTATTATATTCATTAACTCTTTCTCTTGCTGTTGCCTTAATATTAGGCACAAGTTCACAATCTTAATAAAATAAGACCATAAGATAATATATAACATCCTAAAAAAATAAGAAATCTCAATAACTTGAAAACTCAATAATTAGAAAATTTATTTCTTAATAAAAAATAAATCTTGCAAAAATAATTAAAACTGGCACCATTCAATATATTTCATAAATAAAATAATTTGGTCAAATAAATAACAAAAATAATACTAATCTTAACATTATATAATTCTAAAAGATTGAAAATAATCATTTCCATGAGTTCGAATTATCGAAACGAAAATCGATAAACCTAAGGCACCTTCACAAACTCTAAATGTTAAAAATATTATTCTAATAAATAATTTATTAGATTTAAAATAAATAAATAATATAAAAAATAAAATTAATACAATAAATTCTAAATTTAATAATATGAAAAGTAAATGTTTTCGATCAGAAACAAAATAAAATAATCCTTAAATAAATAAAATTATTAAAAAACTTCTATATAAAAATATAATCATTAGTTTTAATAGTTTAATAAAAACATTGGTCTTGTAAATCAAAAATAAGAAATACTATTTTAAAACTTCAAAAGAAAAGAATTTCTTTTCACTAATCCTCAAAATTAATATTTTAAATAAACTACCTCTTGATATTCTTCAATTAATTATTTATTAATTAATTTTTTAACAACAATTATTTTTATTAATAAATTTCACCCTTTAGCATTAGGTGTAACCTTATTAATACAAACTATTTTTATTTGTTTAATTACAGGAACTATAACTAAACCATTTTGATTTAGATATATTTTATTTTTAATTTTTAGGGGATACTAGTTTTATTTATTTATTTAACTTCATTAGCTTCTAATCAAATATTTAATTTATCAATCAAATTAACATTATTTTTTTACTCTTTTCTTTTCTTAATTATTTCTTTTATTATTGACAAAAATTCAACAATTTTATTATTTTTAAATAATGAAATAAATAGAATTTCTCAATTAAATTCTTATTTTTCAGAAAATTCTATTTTAAACATATTTTATTACAATTTTGTCAAAAATTATTTATTAATTACTTTAATTGATGTTGTAAAAAGAAAGAAATCGTTAATCATATTAAAGCCGTAGGAATAATAATAATATAATAATTAAAAATCATAAGTAAAGCTGATAGTAATAAAAATATAAAAATTATATCTTTCAATTAAAAATACAAAACGAATCACTAGTGTCGTATTCGTCTGGTGCTGGTGGAAGGTTTATTAGCGCGGCGTACGCGCTGGCTTCTCCGGGCTTTGCTCAGTTAGCATGGGATTCAAGAAAAGGCCCAACTAATAAGACGCACCGCTATATAACAATAATATATTAAGTATTCGCGCACATATAAGAAGACAGAGAAGAAGGAGTGTAATGGGAAGGTTACATTAAACAATAGTGAACGAGAAGAGAAAGGGAAGGAGAGGAAGGTAGGTTAACCAAGAAGACGGAGCCACTTTCTGTTGTAACACAGCTGTTATTGTGTGCCGACGCCCACCCTACCATGATCCTGCATTCAAATGCCAAAACTAAAAGTTGGCAGGATCCCTAAATCGAAGTGGTTCGGCTAAACTACTCCTGCTCCTCCTGGTTCCAAATAAAATTATGCAATTAAGCGAACATACTTAATTTATTGACATATAACAAAAGTAATTTGAATTTTAACAACATTACCAAACAAAATGAGAAGAAAAATAAATAAATAAATAATCTAACGGACAAACTTGGTGAGTGTTTATGAGGCGGAAATTTAACAGATAAGGCAAATAGAAAAGAATAAATAAATAAAGACTAAAAATAATTAACCTATAAATATAAAATATGTTCTAGCATAAATATAATATAAATAATTATTTTTGCATTTAAATATTGGAATAAATTAAGAGTAGAAATGAACTATTCTTGGTTCATACAAGGAAAGCAAACAGAGTATAGACAAATTCTGGATACAAGTAGAAATGATGGCTGTCACTGCTATTGCCAGTCTCGCAAGGTCATTGACCGCTGGGACTGCAGACAGCTGTAGCAGCGCTATGGTCAGATGGACCACAAGCAAAAGGGAAGCTTTAGCTCTAGCTCATATATTATTAATTAGTTAGAGTGGAACAGACTTACATACATTCGTGACTCCACGCAGAAAGATCTTTCCTTGTGTTGGTGCCTGTCTGTGGTGTATCTTTGGGGAAAATAATAATTGCGAGCTTCTGCTGCATGAAAGCTGCATACATACAAACATACACACGTATGCAGGTATGGTTGTATCTCCTTGGCGGGCTATACAAAATCATTATATTATCATTGTATTATTATATTAATACAATCTTACAAGTAAATCTTGTCAATTTCTGTTGCTCTATATGCATTGTTAAATGTTTGCCATTGTGATCTTGTACAATTAAACAGTGGTATTTGTACTATGCGGGGCCCTTGAAAAGTTGTTGTTTTCAATTTTCTCGCCACATCATAATACACTTACAACACTTCCAAACATTCACTTAAAATGCACACTAAACAATCTAGACTAACAATAATACAACCAACAAGAAAACAACAAGAAAAATAAGCTGACAATAACAAAACGAACAAAAACGTTAGCTGCTATTCAGCTGTTCGCCTTCCTCCTGGGTGACGCTGATATTCGCCTCGATGTTACCACAGAACAGAGCAATCCGTAGATGGAGATTGCAGGGCCGTCGGGCGCAGGTGCTTTTCTTCATCAGAAACTTAGTCTGCTTGGAGGCAGTTATGTTTTCCCCAATGAGAGTCTGCAACCAACATCAGATCATCTGCTCGTGGTTTACCAACAGCGGATGTGGTCAGCAAAGCTATGACGGCGAGCTTTGGTTATTGGCCGTTAAACAATCATTTTAGTGTGGGAAATATTCATCATACAGACCATTCAAATTCCTCCACATACAAATTTGGCTGGGTTTATAAATGGGTTTTATCAATAGGTGATTGGACTCAATTTACAAACTGGGTTATTATAAATTATTACGGCGTGCCGAATCTAAAAATAAATACACAAAACTAAACTTAGAACAAAAAAAAAAACTAAATATACGTATAACAAATATTTACCCTAATCTGTAAAACGGCACTTGATATTGCATATGCTAAGTGGACGGCAAAGGTGCACTTTTGCGAAAAACATTATTAACGTATTAGTATAACAATTATACATCGCAGTATCATTGTATACTTACATGTACGAATTATGCATCAGGCTTTACCAACCACTTACTGAGATTATTTTTTAGTTTCAGTCACACTTTTCACACTTTTTTCCAGGTTTTCACATAACCTGCCAATACATTGTCTTGCAAACAAAACCAACAACAAAAACCTCTTTTCGGAATTTTGACAAATAATTCTACTCAAAAAGGTAATCGCTAATCTATTTCGTGTGGATTTAACACGATCAGCTGATCTAATAATTCATTGCAAGCAACGTAGTCCACCAATAGATGGCGCTATTGGTGGAGCTTTGTGGCAACTCTGTCATCCACCCATTGCTCATATACTGGCAACACCAAGCGATTAGTTGGGCAACCCGTTAATCGCTCGCGGCCAACTTCAAGCTACTGGAATGTGTGCTTTCAATTTCATCAGACATATACGTTTATAATAATCAAAAAGTTAAGTTAAAATACAACGGCGTTTCCATTAAATCTCCCACACTAATGAAGACGCCAAAGTGGTGACCCCGAATGCAAAAACACAACTACAATTTACGTTCAGTGCAATTCCAAGCTCAATACACTGAAGACGAATTTTTGACGCAAACATGCAGGCACACGATCAAAACCTCGCAGAACAACTGCGGGATGTGAAACAGCAACTCGAGCAACTGCAGTCACATGGCCAACCAGCTGGATTGTCATCGCAATGCGTGTAACTTCGCATTCCGAAATTCAACAAAACTAATCCTCAGCTTTGGTTTTCTGTTGGATCGCCTATTTCATCTGCATAATGTCACTGACGATAACAAATTCGACATTATATCTGGAGGATGTCATTGCGAAACTGGAGGATCTGATCGCATCGCCACCGCTGACAAACAAATATGCCATTTTAAAGCAGCGCGTGCTCGACAAGTTCGCAGAATCATCTGACTCAAAGCTGAAAAGGCTTTTGTGTGGCGGCGAAACTGTTGGCAAGAAACCGTCAGACATCCTTGACCACATGCGGCGCTTAGCACCAACCACGGGCTGCGAGGCAGTTATTCGATCGTTGTTTCTGGCGGAGCTTCCAAACTCGATCCGACCGCTCATTTCGGTATGGGACGAGAACAATCTTGACAAATTGGCAGAGATTGCTGATAAAATGCTTGAAGCTAGCGAGCCAGCTTCTGCATTTGTTGAGTCAACGGCACTAACAGAGCATCAGCACTAAGTTGATGCCCTGAGCTGCAAGCAAACCGGCATGTCTGAAGTAACATCGGCGCTACGAGCGCTCACTACAAAAGTCGATAAGCTTCAGGACGAGCTACGTCAATCAAAACATGCCCAATTGTCTCGGCATACACATGTTAGCTCTGATGATGTCGGTTCGAAACTATGTTTCTACCACACTAGATTCGGTGAGAATGGTCGCAAGTGTCAGCCAGCATGTCCACGCTACCAGTCGTCAAACTAAAGATGCTACCGTTGACTCAGCTGGTAAAGGTAGCGCAGAAACCACCAGCAGCTACAGAGCTCCAAACGACATTCAGCAAATTGGCCTGGACCAGCGTCTACACATCAAAGATCGCTTGTCAAACCAATCATTCCTCATTGACTCCGGATCAGTGGTGTCAGTGATCCCACGCAGCATGGCACCGCACACACGCATCAACGGCAGACTTTATCTGTATGCCGCCAATCAATCTACAATCAAAACCTACGGAAATTGTACTCTTCAGCTCGACCTGGCCCCTGCATCGCTCGTTCACATGGCCATTCATCATCGCTGATGTACAAACACCTATAATCGGCGCCGACTTCCTTGCCGCTCATCATCTCCTCGTCGACGTCAGTGGACAACGATTGCTTGACAACTCACCATGGCACCACTGACCCGTCACACGACTTACAAAAATCTCTGGAGCTCAAGTCATCGAATTTGTCAGCTGATGTGCAAAAGATCGACAAAATGGTTTCTCTCGAGCGAGTCCATGCACACAACGTTTGTCACTTCATTAAAACACGCGGCGCACCTGTAGCTGAGCGACCTAGACGATTATCTGGCGAGAATCTTGCTTCAGCCAAATCGCAAGTCAATACGCTCATTGATAAGGGAATTTGCCGTTACTCCAAAAGCCCATGGGCCAGTCCCTTGCACATGGTGGCTAAAAGGATGAATCTTGGCGCGCTTGTGGCGATTACCGCAAGCTGAATGGAATTACGGTTCCAGACTGTTATCCGATTCCACACATTCAGGATTTTGCTGATCGCCTTCACAATAAGAAAATTTTCACAACGCTCGATCTCGAAAAGGCTTATTACCAAATTCCCATGGCGCAGGAGGACATAGAGAAGACGGCTATTTGCACTCCATTTGGCTTGATTGAATTTGTTTTATGCCATTTGGACTAAAAATGCAACGCAAACCTTCCAGCGGTTCATTGACCAGATTTTCTGTGAAATTGATTACGTGTTTTGTTATGTTGATGACATTCTCATCACGTCGAGCTCGGAAGAACAGCATAAGCAACACGTGCAAAATGTTCTTAACATTCTTAAGAAACACGGATTGGTCATCAACCGAGACAAATGCAATTTTGCTCAGGCAGAGGTTCAGTTCCTTGGCTATGTGGTCAGCAGCAAAGGCATAAAACCACCACAGGACCGAATAAGCGCGATGTTGAACTTCCCACAGCCACAAACAATCTGTGAATTGGGCCGATTCCTGGGAATTTAAAATTATTATCGACGCTGCATCCCTCACGCCTCGCGAATACAGGCTCCCCTCAACGACTTAACACGCAACATGAAAAGAATGACAGGCGTCCCATTGATTGGAATCCTGAAACTATAAACACTTTTCTGGAATGCAAAAGAAGCTTGGCAAACGCAACCACGCTCGTCTACCCCAATCCACGCGCTGATCTCTGCCTGGTGTGTGACGCATCGGACACAGCAATTGAGCTGTTTTGGAGCAGAGCTCTGAACATGGTTGGCAACCTCTTGGATTTTATTCCAAAAGCTCAATAGTACTGAACGCAACTACAGCACCTACGACCGCGAATTGTTGGCAACCTACGAGGCGATAAAACATTTCAAGCATGTGTTGAAGCAAGAGTGTTTCTGATCAAAACTGATCATAAACCCCTAATTTATGCCTTTTCACAGCGACCGGAGAAGGCGTCACCTCGCCAATTGCGACATCTTAGTTTCATTTCCCAATTTTCAACCTCAATTTGTCATTTGAGTGGCCACGAAAACGTGGTTGCAGATGCATTATCGCGCTTAAACGCAATATCCATGCCGTCATCACTCGACGCCAAAAGCATTCAAGAGGCGCAAGCATCAGACAGCGAGTTATCTGCACTTCTAAATGGAACAACTTCGCTGCAGCTGCAACCTGTGGAGCTCACCAAAGAAGTCTTTCTGTACTGCGATGTTTCGACCGGATCCGTACGTCCATACATTCCTCAGTCATTCCGACACCGCATTTTCTCCCACGTACATGGATTGTCACACCCTAGCGACAGAGCAACGCTTAAACAAATCCGGTACAAGTACGTGTGGCTTTCTATGTGTAAGGATGTCCTGTCATGGTCAAGGAATTGTTTATCTTGTCAAAAGGCGAAAATCCACAAACACAATTCATTGTTGCCTGAAAAGATTGCGATTCCAGATCATCGATTCGAGCATGTCCATCTGGACATTGTCATTATGCCACTGGTCGACGGATACAGGTACTGCCTCACAATGATTGACAGATTCTCTCGCTGGCCGGAGGCAGTCCCTCTTCGAGACATGACTGCCGAAACTGTCTGCAGAGCCTTTTGGAACTGCTGGATAGCGCGATTTGGTTGTCCAAGGATCATAACGACAGACCAAGGAACGCAATTTGAATCCGCACTTTTCAAATCATTAGCGAATCTCGTTGGAAGCAATCATATCCATACAACTCCGTACCATCCACAGTCAAATGGTATGATCGAGCGCTGGCATAGGTCCTTGAAGGCTGCGTTGATGTGCGACTCCGAGACACCGTGGCTAAAAGTGCTTCCTACCGCCCTCCTTGGCCTCCGTACTTGCATTAAGGAGGACTTACAAGATTCGGCTGCTGAGATGCTTTATGGATGTACACTTCATCTGCCTAATGATTATTTTGCAGATTTAAATTCGCCGCCAAGACTAGCTGAGTTTGTGAGTGAATTTCGAACTAGCACGCAAGCGCTAAGGCCCATCTCGGCAGCACACCACAGCAAGCCTAAACTATTCATTCAAAAGCACATCCACGAATGTTCCCATGTGTTTGTGAGAACCGATGCCGTGAAGCAACCGCTGCAGCCACCATACTCTGGGCCATACCAAGTGATCGACAAGCTTTCAGATCGAGTTTTTGTGATTCGAATGAATGGCAAGGACACATCTATTTCAGTGGACAGACTGAAACCAGCATACCTAGAGAGCAACGACTCTAGCAACGAGACGGAGGATTCCTTGACCACAAAGACCTATTGCCCATATGCTGGCAACACCAAACGATTAGTTGGGCAACCCGTTAATCGATCGCGGCCAACTTCATGGCGAAGCTACTGGAATGTGTGCTTTCAATTTCATCAGACATATACGTTTATAATAATCAATAAAGTTAAGTTAAAATACAACGGCGTTTCCATTAAATCTCCCACACTAATGAAGACGCCAAAGACGCCAAAGACCATTGTGAGGCAGTACCTATATCCGTCGACCAGTGGCATAATGACAATGTCCAGATGGACATGCTCGAATCGATGATCTGGAATCGCAATCTTTTCAGGCAACAATGAATTGTGTTTGTGGATTTTCGCCTTTTGACATGATAGACAATTCCTTGACCATGCCAGGACATCTTTACATGTGCCGGATTTGTTTAAACGTTGCTCTGCCGCTAGGGTGTGTCAAACTCTTGCATGCTTTTGGTGTCGAGTGATGACGGCATGGATATTGCGTTTAAACGCGATAATGCATCTGCAACCACGTTTTCGTCGCCACTCAAAATGACAAATTGAGGTTAAAAATTGGGAAATGAAACTAAGATGTCGCAATTAGCGGCCTTCTCCGGTCGCTGTGAAAAGGCATAAATTAGGGGCTTATGATCAGTTTTGATCACAAACACTCTTGCTTCCAACACATGCTTGAAATGTTTAATCGCCTCGTACATTGCCAACAATTCGCGGTCGTAGGTGCTGTAGTTGCGTTCAGTACTATTGAGCTTTTGGAGTAAAATCCAAGACCTCTTGATATTCTTCAATTAATTATTTATTCATTAATTTTTTAGCAACAATTATTTTTATTAATATAATTCACCCTTTAGCATTAGGTGTAACCTTATTAATACAAACTATTTTTATTTGTTTAATTACAGGAACTATAACTAAATCATTTTGATTTAGATATATTTTATTTTTAATTTTTAGGGGATACTAGTTTTATTTATTTATTTAACTTCATTAGCTTCTAATCATATATTTAATTTATCAATCAAATTAACATTATTTTGTTTCTACTTTTTCCTTTTCTTAATTATTTATTTTTTATTGACAAAAATTCAACAATTTTATTATTTTTAAATAATGAAAAATATAATTTCTCAATTAAATTCTTATTTTTCAGAAAATTTATTTCTTTAAATAAATTATATAATTTTCCAACATATTTTATTACAATTTTTAATAAATTATTTATTAATTACTTGAATTGTTGTTGTAAAAATTACTAATTTAAAAAGAGATATCTTCGATTAATAAACTAATGAACAAACCTTTACGAACTTCACACCCTTTATTTAAAATTGCATATAATGCTCTTGTTGATTTACCCGCTCCTATTAATATTTCAAGATGATGAAATTTTGGATCTTTATTGGGATTATATTTAATTATTCAAATTTTAATAGGACTATTTTTAGCTATGCACTACTGGTGATGAAAATGTAGCTCTTTATAGGGTAGACCATATTTGTCGAGATGTAAATTTTGATGACTATTACGAACAATATATGCTACTAGAGCATAATTTTTCTATAATATATAATATATTATGGATCATACTTATTTACTCCTACATGATTAATTGGAGTAATTATTTAATTCTTAGTTATAGGAACAGCTTTTATAGGATATGTACTTCCTTGGGGACAAATATCATTTTGAGGGGCCACAAATTACAAATTTACTTTCTGCTATTCCTTACCTTGGTATTGATTTAGTACAATGAGTCTGAGGAGGATTCACTGTTGATAATATTACTCTTACACGATTTTTACATTCCATTTTATTTTACCCTTTATTGTACTTGCTATAAGTATAATTCACTTACTTTTTACACCAAAGCGGTTCAAATAACCCAATAGGTTTGAATTCAAATATTGATAAAATCCCTTTCAAGATCCAGATAATTTTATTCCCTCAAGTCCTTTAGTAACTCCAGCCCATATTCAACCCTAATGATATTTTTTATTTGCCTATGCAATTCTTCGATGTATTCCTAATAAACTTGGAGGAGTAATTGCTTTAGTTTTATCAATTGCAATTTTTATAATTCTTCCATTTTACAATTTAAAAAATTTCGAGGAATTTTATTAACATGAATTGGGGCTCGTCCAATTGATGTATTAATTGGTCAACTTTTAACTGTTGTATATTTTTATATTACTTAATTAACCCAATCACTAATAAATGATGAGACAACTTATTAAACTAATTTAGTTAAGTTAATGAGCTTAAATAAGCATATGTTTTCAAAACATAAGATTGAAAAAATGTTCCATTAATTTTTGATCCGACCGCTCATTTCGGTATGGGACGAGAACAATCTTGACATATTGGCAGAGATTGCTGATAAAATGCTTGAAGCTAGCGAGCCAGGTTCTGCATTTGTTGAGTCAACGGCACTACCAGAGCAGCAGCACCAAGTTGATGCTCTGAGCGGCAAGCAAACCGGCATGCCAGAAGTAACATCGGCATTACGAGCGCTCACTACAAAAGTCGACAAGCTTCAGGACGAGCTACGCCAATCAAAACATGCACAATTCTCACGGCATACACATGATAGCTCTAATGATGTCGGTTCGAAACTATGTTTCTACCACACTAGATTCGGTGAGAATGCTCGCAAGTGCCAGCCAGCATGTCCACGCTACCAGTCGTCAAACTAAAGATGCTACCGTTGACTCAGCTGGTAAACGGTAGCGCAGTAACCACCAGCAGCCGCAAGGCTCCAAACGACATTCAACAAATTGGCCTGGACCGGCGTCTACACATCAAAGATTGCTTGTCAAACCAATCATTCCTCATTGACTCCGGATCAGTGGTGTCAGTGATCCCACGCAGCATGGCACCGCACACACGCATCAACGGCAGACTTTATCTGTATGCCGCCAATCAATCTACAATCAAAACCTACGGAAATTGTACTCTTCAGCTCGACCTGGCCCTGCATCGCTCGTTCACATGGCCATTCATCATCGCTGATGTACAAACACCTATAATCGGCGCCGACTACCTTGCCGCTCATCATCTCCTCGTCGACGTCAGTGGACAACGATTGCTTGACAACTCAAAGTCAACTCACCATGGCACCACTGACCCGTCACACGACTTACAAAAATCTCTGGAGCTCAAGTCATCGAATTTGTCAGCTGATGTGCAAAAGATCGACAAAATGGTTTCTCTCGAGCGAGTCCATGCACACAACGTTTGTCACTTCATTAAAACAAGCGGCGCACCTGTAGCTGAGCGACTTAGACGATTATCTGGCGAGAAACTTGCTTCAGCCAAATCGCAAGTCGATACGCTCATTGATAAGGGAATTTGCCGTTACTCCAAAAGCCCATGGGCCAGTCCCTTGCACATGGTGGCTAAAAGGATGAATCTTGGCGCGCTTGTGGCGATTACCGCAAGCTGAATGGAATTACGGTTCCAGACTGTTATCCGATTCCACACATTCAGGATTTTGCTGATCGCCTTCACAATAAGAAAATTTTCACAACGCTCGATCTCGAAAAGGCTTATTACCAAATTCCCATGGCGCAGCAGGACATAGAGAAGACGGCTATTTGCACTCCATTTGGCTTGATTGAATTTGTTTTATGCCATTTGGACTAAAAATGCAACGCAAACCTTCCAGCGGTTCATTGACCAGATTTTCTGTGAAATTGATTACGTGTTTTGTTATGTTGATGACATTCTCATCATGTCGAGCTCGGAAGAACAGCATAAGCAACACGTGCAAAATGTTCTTAACATTCTTAAGAAACACGGATTGGTCATCAACCGAGACAAATGCAATTTTGCTCAGGCAGAGGTACAGTTCCTTGGCTATGTGGTCAGCAGCAAAGGCATAAAACCACCACAGGACCGAATAAGCGCGATGTTGAACTTCCCACAGCCACAAACAATCTGTGAATTGGGCCGATTCCTGGGAATTTAAAATTATTATCGACGCTGCATCCCTCACGCCTCGCGAATACAGGCTCCCCTCAACGACTTAACACGCAACATGAAAAGAATGACAGGCGTCCCATTGATTGGAATCCTGAAACTATAAACACTTTTCTGGAATGCAAAAAAAGCTTGGCAAACGCAACCACGCTCGTCTACCCCAATCCACGCGCTGATCTCTGCCTGGTGTGTGACGCATCGGACACAGCAATTGAGCTGTTTTGGAGCAGAGCTCTGAACATGGTTGGCAACCTCTTGGATTTTATTCCAAAAGCTCAATAGTACTGAACGCAACTACAGCACCTACGACCGCGAATTGTTGGCAATCTACGAGGCGATAAAACATTTCAAGCATGTGTTGGAAGCAAGAGTGTTTCTGATCAAAACTGATCATAAGCCCCTAATTTATGCCTTTTCACAGCGACCGGAGAAGGCGTCACCTCGCCAATTGCGACATCTTAGTTTCATTTCCCAATTTTCAACCTCAATTTGTTATTTGAGTGGCGACGAAAACGTGGTTGCAGATGCATTATCGCGTTTAAACGCAATATCCATGCCGTCATCACTCGACGCCAAAAGCATTCAAGAGGCGCAAGCATCAGACAGCGTGTTATCTGCACTTCTAAATGGAACAACTTCGCTGCAGCTGCAACCTGTGGAGCTCACCAAAGAAGTCTTTCTGTACTGCGATGTTTCGACCGGATCCGTACGTCCATACATTCCTCAGTCATTACGACACCGCATTTTCTCCCACGTACATGGATTGTCACACCCTAGCGGCAGAGCAACGCTTAAACAAATCCGGCACAAGTACGTGTGGCCTTCTATGTGTAAAGATGTCCTGTCATGATCAAGGAATTGTTTATCTTGTCAAAAGGCGAAAATCCACAAACACAATTCATTGTTCCCTGAAAAGATTGCGATTCCAGATCATCGATTCGAGCATGTCCATCTGGACATTGTCATTATGCCACTGGTCGACGGATACAGGTACTGCCTCACAATGATTGACAGATTCTCTCGCTGGCCGGAGGCGGTCCCTCTTCGAGACATGACTGCCGAAACTGTCTGCAGAGCCTTTTGGAACTGCTGGATAGCGCGATTTGGTTGTCCAAGGATCATAACGACAGACCAAGGAACGCAATTTGAATCCGCCCTTTTCAAATCATTAGCGAATCTCGTTGGAAGCAATCATCCATACAACTCCGTACCATCCACAGTCAAATGGTATGATCGAGCGCTGGCATAGGTCCTTGAAGGCTGCGTTGATGTGCGACTCCGAGACACCGTGGCTAAAAGTGTTTCCTACCGCCCTCCTTGGCCTCCGTACTTGCATCAAGGAGGACTTACAAGCTTCGGCTGCTGAGATGCTTTATGGATGTACACTTCATCTGCCTAATGATTATTTTGCAGATTTAAATTCGCCGCCAAGACTAGCTGAGTTTGTGAGTGAATTTCGAACTAGCACGCAAGCGCTAAGGCCCATCTCGGCAGCACACCACAGCAAGCCTAAACTATTCATTCACAAGCACATCCATGAATGTTCCCATGAGTTTGTGAGAACCGATGCCGTGAAGCAACCGCTGCAGCCACCATACTCTGGGCCATACCAAGTGATCGACAAGCTTTCAGATCGAGTTTTTGTGATTCGAATGAATGGCAAGGACACATCTATTTCAGTGGACAGACTGAAACCAGCATACCTAGAGAGCAACGACTCTAGCAACGAGACGGAGGATTCCTTGACCACAAAGACCTATTGCCCATATGCTGGCAACACCAAACGATTAGTTGGGCAACCCGTTAATCGATCGCGGCCACCTTCATGGCGAAGCTACTGGAATGTGTGCTTTCAATTTCATCAGACATATACGTTTATAATAATCAATAAAGTTAAGTTAAAATACAACGGCGTTTCCATTAAATCTCCCACACTAATGAAGACGCCAAAGACGCCAAAGACCATTGTGAGGCAGTACCTATATCCGTCGACCAGTGGCATAATGACAATGTCCAGATGGACATGCTCGAATCGATGATCTGGAATCGCAATCTTTTCAGGCAACAATGAATTGTGTTTGTGGATTTTCGCCTTTTGACATGATAGACAATTCCTTGACCATGCCAGGACATCTTTACATGTGCCGGATTTGTTTAAACGTTGCTCTGCCGCTAGGGTGTGTCAAACTCTTGCATGCTTTTGGTGTCGAGTGATGACGGCATGGATATTGCGTTTAAACGCGATAATGCATCTGCAACCACGATTTCGTCGCCACTCAAATGACAAATTGAGGTTAAAAATTGGGAAATGAAACTAAGATGTCGCAATTAGCGGCCTTCTCCGGTCGCTGTGAAAAGGCATAAATTAGGGGCTTATGATCAGTTTTGATCACAAACACTCTTGCTTCCAACACATGCTCGAAATGTTTAATCGCCTCGTACATTGCCAACAATTCGCGGTCGTAGGTGCTGTAGTTGCGTTCAGTACTATTGAGCTTTTGGAGTAAAATCCAAGACCTCTTAATATTCTTCAATTAATTATTTATTCATTAATTTTTTAGCAACAATTATTTTTATTAATATAATTCACCCTTTAGCATTAGGTGTAACCTTATTAATACAAACTATTTTTATTTGTTTAATTACAGGAACTATAACTAAATCATTTTGATTTAGATATATTTTATTTTTAATTTTTAGGGGATACTAGTTTTATTTATTTATTTAACTTCATTTGCTTCTAATCATATATGTAATTTGTCAATCAAATTAACATTATTTTGTTTCTACTTTTTCCTTTTCTTAATTATTTATTTTTTATTGACAAAAATTCAACAATTTTATTATTTTTAAGTAATGAAAAATAGAATTTCTCAATTAAATTTTATTTTTCAGAAAATTCTATTTCTTTAAATAAATTATATAATTTTCCAACATATTTTATTACAATTTTTAATAAATTATTTATTAATTACTTTAATTGTTGTTGTAAAATTACTAATTTAAAAAGAGATATCTTCGATTAATAAACTAATGAACAAACCTTTACGAACTTCACACCCTTTATTTAAAATTGCATATAATGCTCTTGTTGATTTACCCGCTCCTATTAATATTTCAAGATGATGAAATTTGGATCTTTATTGGGATTATATTTAATTATTCAAATTTTAATAGGACTATTTTTAGCTATGTATTACTGCTGATGAAAATTTAGCTCTTTATAGGGTAAACCATATTTGTCGAGATGTAAATTTTGGATGACTATTACGAACAATATATGCTACTGGAGCATCATTTTTCTATAATATATAATATATTATGGATCATACTTATTTACTCCTACATGATTAATTGGAGTAATTATTTTATTCTTAGTTATAGGAACAGCTTTTATAGGATATGTACTTCCTTGGGGACAAATATCATTTTGAGGGGCCACAAATTACAAATTTACTTTCTGCTATTCCTTACCTTGGTATTGATTTAGTACAATGAGTCTGAGGAGGATTCACTGTTGATAATATTACTCTTACACGATTTTTACATTCCATTTTATTTTACCCTTTATTGTACTTGCTATAAGTATAATTCACTTACTTTTACACCAAAGCGGTTCAAATAACCCAATAAGTTTGAATTCAAATATTGATAAAATCCCTTTTCAAGATCCAGATAATTTTGTTCCCGCAAATCCTTTAGTAACTCCAGCCCATATTCAACCCTAATGATATTTTTTATTTGCCTATGCAATTCTTCGATGTATTCCTAATAAACTTGGAGGAGTAATTGCTTTAGTTTTATCAATTGCAATTTTTATAATTCTTCCATTTTACAATTAAAAAAATTTCGAGGAATTTTATTAACATGAATTGGGGCTCGTCCAATTGAAGAACCTTATGTATTAATTGGTCAACTTTTAACTGTTGTATATTTTTATATTACTTAATTAACCCAATTACTAATAAATGATGAGACAACTTATTAAACTAATTTAATTAAGTTAATGAGCTTAAATAAGCATACCTTTTCAAAACATAAGATTGAAAAAATGTTCCATTAATTTTAGTAAAATAAATGCACAATAATAAAGAAAGTACTACAATTTTAAATCCAAACAAAGAAACAAGTAAGAAAGCTACAGTCGAGTGTGCTCGACTGTGAGAAACCCACTACCCATTTTGAATAAAAGCAATATATTTTGCGGTATTATTCTCAAAACATACCAATTATACTACAAAAATACTAAAAATATATTTTGGGGTATTGTTATAAAAATATACCAAATATACTAAAAATACTTAAAAAATACCAAATGGTATATTTGGTATATCGATATAATACCGCATTCAAAATATACCATAGACGGCACAATATACCAGATTGTCGGCCAAAGCAAATTAGACCCCTAGTAAGTAGGCGTTTTGCCCATACAAAAGTATTTCCTTAATAACTTCGACAATTTTTATCTGATCGCAACCAAATTTTCAGGAATCATAACTACTATAAAAGTTATTGTATATACCAAAATTCTAGCTTTACAATTACGCTTGTTATTCGATTTTTTGATTTGAGGGGCGGAAGTGGGCGTGGCAAAAATTTGAAACAAACTTGATCTGCGTGCAAACATAACAAATGCTGTCGAAAAAAAATTATAGCTCTATCTCTTATAGTCTCTGAGATCTAGGTGTTCATACGGACGGACGGACGGACGGACAGACGGAAAGACGGACATGGCTATATCGTCTCGGCTGTTGGCGCTGATCAAGAATATATATACTTTATAGGGTCGGAGATGCCTCCTTCTATCTGTTACATTCATTTCCTGCCGGCACAAAGTTATAATATCCTTCTATCCTATGGGTAGCGGGTATAAAAACATCAATTTTAAAAAATAATCTAAATACATCTCCTCCTAAAAATTCTTGCATATTCAGCTAATAAAATTAAAGCAAATCCTCCTTTTCTATATTCTACATCAAACCCAGAAACCAATTCAGATTCACCTTCAGCAAAATCAAATGAAGTTCGATTTGTTTCAGCTAAAGAAATTGTTAACCATACTAAAGCCATAGGAATAATAATAATAAAATAATTAAAATTCATATATTAACTTGATAATAATAAAAATATAAGAAATTATATCTTCCAATTGAAAATACAAATGATAATAAAATTAAAAGCTTATCTAACTTCATAAGAAATTGTTTGAGCTACTGATCGTAATCCCCTAGCAAGGCATAATTTGAATTAGAAGATCAACCTGCCAAACTTGTAAAACATAAAAATATAATCCACCTAAATTAAATGAATATAATTTCACAAAAAGGGTATACATATTGAAACTACTAAAGACAAAAATAATGATAAAATAGGAGAAATATAATATCTTAAATAATTTGATAAGTTTGTTCCTTTGTGAATATAACCTAAAACTTTACGCTCTAAAAACAACTCTAACTAAAACACAAATAATTACTAATAAACTTCCAATTAAAAACATAATTAATTCTAATTTAATTTAATTTTGAGTGCGTGGAAATGTGACATATGGTGATATATATATATTCGTTTTGTTCATGCATTAGAAGATTGCATGCCAACATTAAGCGCAAGATTTCTCGCATCAAAAGAATGGTCGAGGGAAGAGCTGGAGAATATGTAACTGGCGTAGCCGGACTTCGAACAAGGGATTTTCCAATTGCCACTCAAGCGATCATCAGCCTTCAATGCATATTAAAATCGTACGTTCAACAAGTGTAACGAATCACTAGTGTCGTATTCGTCTGGTGCTGGTGGAAGGTTTATTAGCGCACGCGCTGGCTTCTCCGGGCTTTGCTCAGTTAGCATGGGATTCAAGAAAAGGCCCAACTAATAAGCGCACCGCTATATAACAATAATACATTAACAAATCGCGTACATATGGGAAGACGAGAAGAAGGAGTGTAATGGGAAGGTTACATTAAACAACAGTGAACGAGAAGAGAAAGGGAAGGAGAGGAAGGTAGGTTAACCAAGAAGACGGAGCCACTCTCTGTTGCAACACAGCTGTACAATAACAGCACACAAGTGCCGACGCCCACCCTACCATGATCCTGCATTCAAATGCCAAAAACTAAAAGTTGCCAGGATCCCTAAAACGAAGTGGTTCGGCTAAACTACTCCTGTTTGGTGATGCATGGTTCCAAATAAAATTATGCAATTAAGCGAACATACTTAATTTATTGACATATAACAAAAGTAATTTGAATTTTAACAACATTACCAAACAAAATGAGAAGAAAAATAAATAAATAAATAATCTAACGGACAAACTTGGTGAGTGTTTATGAGGCGGAAATTTAACAGATAAGGCAAATAGAAAACAAGTAAGAAAGTTACAGTTGAGTGTGCTCGACTGTGAGATACCCGCTACCCATTTTGAATAAAAGCAAAATATTGCGGTATTTTTTCAAAATATACCAAAATGCAAAAATACTAAAAATATACCAAATGGTATTTTTGTTATATCGATATAGTACCACATTCAAAATATACCATAGACGGCATAATATACCAGATTGTCCGCCAAAGCAACTAAGACCCCTAGTAAGTAGGCGTTTTTGCTCATACAAAAGTATTTTTTAATAACTTCGACAATTTTTATCTGATCGCAACCAAATTTTCAGGAATCATAACTACTATAGTAGTTATTATATATACCAAAATTCGCAACTCTAGCTTTAAAATTACGCTTGTTATTCGATTTTTGATTTGCGGGGGCGGAAGTGGGCGTGGCAAAAATTTGAAACAAACTTGATCTGCGTGCAAACATAACAAATGCTGTCGAAAAAAAATTATAGCTCTATCTCTTATAGTCTCTGAGATCTAGGTGTTCATACGGACGGACGGACAGACACACAGACACACAGACACACAGACGGACAGACGGACAGACGGACATGGCTATATCGTCTCGGCTGTTGACGCTGATCAAGAATATATATACTTTATAGGGTCGGAGATGCCTCCTTCTACCTGTTACATACATTTCCTGCCGGCACAAAGTTATAATACCCTTCTACCCTATGGGTAGCGGGTATAAAAAGAATAAATAAATAAAGACTAAAAATAATTAACCTATAAATATAAAATATGTTCTAGCATAAATATAATATAAATAATTATTTTTGCATTTAAATATTGGAATAAATTAAGAGTAGAAATGAACTATTCTTGGTTCATACAAGGAAAGCAAACAGAGTATAGACAAATTCTGGATACAAGTAGAAATGATGGCTGTCACTGCTATTGCCAGTCTCGCAAGGTCATTGACCGCTGGGACTGCAGACAGCTGTAGCAGCGCTATGGTCAGATGGACCACAAGCAAAAGGAAGTGGAACAGACTTTCCTTGTGTTGGTGCCTGTCTGTGGTGTATCTTTGGGGAAAATAATAATTGCGAGCTTTTGCGCCTGCATGAAAGCTGCTTGCTATGAATGACGATCAAACAAACATACATACATACACACGTATGCAGGTATGGTTGTATCTGCTTGGCGGGCTATACAAAATCATTAAATTTTATAAGTTAATACAATCTTACAAGTAAATCTTGTCAATTTCTTTTGCCTTATATGCATTGTTAAATGTTTGCCATTGTGATCTTGTACAATTTAACAGTGGTATTTGTACTATGCGGGGCCCAAGAAAAGTTGTTGTTTTCAATTTTCTCGCCACATCATAATACATTTACAACACTTCCAAACATTCACTTAAAAATGCACACTAAACAATCTAGACTAACAATAATAGAACGAACAATAAAACAACAAGAAAAATAAGCTGACAATAACAAAACGAACAAAAACTTTAGCTGCTATTCAGCTTTCCTCCTGGGTGACGCTGATATTCGCCTCGATGTTACCACAGAACAGAGCAATCCGTAGATGGAGATTGCAGGGCCGTCGGAAGCAGGTGCTTTTCTTCATCAGAAACTTAGTCTGCTTGGAGGCAGTTATGTTTCCCCAATGAGAGTCTGCAACCAACATCAGATCATCTGCTCGTGGTGTACCAACAGCGGATGTGGTCAGCAAAGCTATGACGGCGAGCTTTGGTTGTTGGCCGTTAAACAATCATTTTAGTGTGGGAAATATTTATCATACAGACAATTTAAATTCCTCCACATACAAATTTGGCTGGGTTTATAAATGGGTTTTATCACTAGGTGATTGAACTCAATTTACAAACTGGGTTATTATAAATTATTACGGCGTGCCGAATCTAAAAATAAATACACAAAACTGAAACTAGAACAACAAAAACTAAATATACGTATAACAAATATTTACCCTAATCTGTAAAACGGCGCTTGATATGGGAGGACAAACTCCTGCAGTGGACAACCATCTATTGCATATGCTAAGTGGACGGCAAAGGTGCACTTTTGCGAAAAAACATTAATAACGTATTAGTATAACAATTATACATTGCAGTATCATTGTATACTTACACGTACGAATTATGCATCAGGCTTTGCCAACCACTTACTGAGATAATTTTTTTATTTTCAGTCACACTTTTTCACACTTTTTTTCCCAGGTTTTTCACATAACTTGCCAATGCATTATCTTGCAAACAAAACCAACAACAAAAACCTCTTTTCGGAATTTTGACAAATAATTCTACTCAAAAAGGTAATCGCTAATCTATTTTGGTGTGGACTTAACACGATCAGCTGATCTAGTAATTCATTGCAAGTAACGTAGTCCACCAATAGATGGCGCTATTTGTGGAGCTTTTGGCGTCTTCATTGGAGTGAGAGATTTAATGGAAACGCCGTTGTATTTTAACTTAACTTTATTGATTATTATAAACGTATAACTGGTGTAATTGAAAGCACAAATTGATTGGGAACATTCGTGGATATGCTTGTGAATGAATAGTTTTGGCTTGCTGTGGTGTGCTGCCGAGATGGGCCTTAGCGCTTGCATGCTGGTTCGAAATTCACTGACAAACTCAGCTGGTCTTGGCGGCGAATTTAAATCTGCGAAATAATCGTTAGGCAGATTAAGTGTGCATCCATAAAGCATCTCAGCAGCCGAAGTTTGTAAGTCCTCCTTGATGCAAGAACGGAGGCCAAGGAGGGCGGTAGGAAGCAATTTTAGCCACGGTGTCTCGGAGTCGCACATCAACGCCTTCATGGACCTGTGCCAGTGCTCGAGCATACCATTTGACTGTGGATGGTACGGAGTTGTATGGATATGATTGCTTCCAACGAGACTCGCTAATGATTTGAAAAGTGCGGATTCAAATTGCGTTCCTTGGTCTGTTGTTATGATCCTTGGACAACCAAATCGCGCTATCCAGCAATTCCAAAAGCTCTGCAGACAGTTTCAGCAGTCATGCCCCGAAGTCATGCCTCCGGCCAGCGAGAGAATATGTCAATCATTGTGAGGCAGTACCTATATCCGTCGACCAGTGGCATAATGACAATGTCCAGATGATGATCTGCAATCGCAATCTTTTCAGGCAACAATGAATTGTGTTTGTGGATTTTCGCCTTTGACATGATAGACAATTCCTTGACCATGCCAGGGCGTCTTTACACATAGAAGGCCACACGTACTTGTGCCGGATTTGTGTAAGCGTTGCTCTGCCGCTAGGGTGTGACAATCCGTGTACGTAGGAGAAAATGCGGTGACGCAATGGCTGAGGGATGTAAGGTCGTGAGCTTCTTTAGTGAGCTCCACAGGTTGCAGTTGCAGCGAAGTTGTTCCATTTAGAAGTGCAGATGATTCGCCGTCTGATGCTTGCAACTCTTGATGCTTTTGGTGTCGAGTGATGACGGCATGGATATTGCGTTTAAACGCGATAATGCATCTGCAACCACGTTTTCGTCGCCACTTAAATGACAAATTGAGGTTGAAAATTGGGAAATGAAACTAAGATGTCGCAATTGGCGAGGCGACGCCCTCTCTGGTCGCTGTGAAAAGGCGTAAATTAGGGGCTTATGATCAGTTTTGATCACAAACACTCTTGCTTCCAACACATGCTTGAAATGTTTAATCGCCTCGTAGATTGCCAACAATTCGCGGTCGTAGGTGCTGTAGTTGCGTTCAGTACTATTGAGCTTTTTGGAGTAAAATCCAAGAGGTCAACCATGTTCAGAGCTCTGCTCCAAAACAGCTCCAATTGTTGTGTCCGATGCGTCACACACCAGGCAGAGATCAGCGCGTGGATTGGGGTAGACGAGCGTGGTTGCGTTTGCCAAGCTTCTTTTGCATTCCAGAAAAGTGTTTATAGTTTCAGGATTCCAATCAATGGGACGCCTGTCATTCTTTTCATGTTGCGTGTTAAGTCGTTGAGGGAGCCTGTATTCGCGAGGCGTGAGGGATGCAGCGTCGATAATAATTTAAAATTCCCAGGAATCGGCCCAATTCACTGATTGTTTGTGGCTGTGGGAAGTTCAACATCGCGCTTATTCGGTCCTGTGGTGGTTTTATGCCTTTGCTGCTGCCTGAGCAAAATTGCATTTGTCTCGGTTGATGACCAATCCGTGTTTCTTAAGAATGTTAAGAACATTTTGCACGTGTTGCTTATGCTGTTCTTCCGAGCTCGACATGATGAGAATGTCATCAACATAACAAAACACGTAATCAATTTTACGGAAAATCTGGTCAATGAACCGCTGGAAGGTTTGCGTTGCATTTTTAGTCCAAATGGCATAAAACAAATTCAATCAAGCCAAATGCAAATAGCCGTCTTCTCTATGTCCTCCTGCGCCATGGGAATTTGGTAATAAGCCTTTTCGAGATCGAGCGTTGTGAAAATTTTCTTATTGTGAAGGCGATCAGCAAAATCCTGAATGTGTGGAATCGGATAACAGTCTGGAACCGTAATTCCATTCAGCTTGCGGTAATCGCCACAAGCGCGCCAAGATTCATCCTTTTAGCCACCATGTGCAAGGGACTGGCCCATGGGCTTTTGGAGTAACGGCAAATTCCCTTATCAATGAGCGTATTGACTTGCGATTTGGCTGAAGCAAGTTTCTCGCCAGATAATCGTCTAAGTCGCTCAGCTACAGGTGCGCCGCTTGTTTTAATGAAGTGACAAACGTTGTGTGCATGGACTCGCTCGAGAGAAACCATTTTGTCGGTCTTTTGCACATCAGCTGACAAATTCGATGACTTGAGCTCCAGAGATTTTTGTAAGTCGTGTGACGGGTCAGTGGTGCCATGGTGAGTTGACTTTGAGTTGTCAAGCAATCGTTGTCCACTGACGTCGACGAGGAGATGATGAGCGGCAAGGTAGTCGGCGCCGATTATAGGTGTTTGTACATCAGCGATGATGAATGGCCATGTGAACGAGCGATGCAGGGCCAGGTCGAGCTGAAGAGTACAATTTCCGTAGGTTTTGATTGTAGATTGATTGGCGGCATACAGATAAAGTCTGCCGTTGATGCGTGTGTGCGGTGCCATGCTGCGTGGGATCACTGACACCACTGATCCGGAGTCAATGAGGAATGATTGGTTTGACAAGCGATCTTTGATGTGTAGACGCCGGTCCAGGCCAATTTGCTGAATGTCGTTTGGAGCTCTGTAGCTGCTAGTGGTTTCTGCGCTACCGTTTACCAGCTGAGTCAACGGTAGCATCTTTAGTTTGACGACTGGTAGCGTGGACATGCTGGCTGACACTTGCGACCATTCTCACCGAATCTAGTGTGGTAGAAACATAGTTTCGAACCGACATCATCAGAGCTAACATGTGTATGCCGTGACAATTGGGCATGTTTTGATTGACGTAGCTCGTCCTGAAGCTTATCGACTTTTGTAGTGAGCGCTCGTAGCGCCGATGTTACTTCAGACATGCCGGTTTGCTTGCAGCTCAGGGCATCAACTTGGTGCTGATGCTCTGTTAGTGCCGTTGACTCAACAAATGCAGAAGCTGGCTCGCTAGCTTCAAGCATTTTATCAGCAATCTCTGCCAATTTGTCAAGATTGTTCTCGTCCCATACCGAAATGAGCGGTCGGATCGAGTTTGGAAGCTCCGCTAGAAACAACGATCGAATAACTGCCTCGCAGCCCGTGGTTGGTGCTAAGCGCCGCATGTGGTCAAAGATGTCTGACGGTTTCTTGCCAACAGTTTCGCCGCCACACAAAAGCCTTTTCAGCTTTGAGTCAGATTTTTCTCCGAACTTGTCGAGCACGCGCTGCTTTAAAGTGGCATATTTGTTTGTCAGCGGTGGCGATGCGATCAGATCCTCCAGTTTGGCAATGGCATCCTCCCCAAATTCACAGATATAATGTCGAATTTGTTATCGTCAGTGACATTATGCAGATGAAATAGGCGATCCAACTGAGAAAACCAAAGCTGAGGATTAGTTTTGTTGAATTTCGGAATGCAAAGTTGCACGCATTGCGATGAGAATCCAGCTGGTTGGCCATGTGACTGCAGTTGCTCGAGTTGCTGTTTCACATCCCGCAGTTGTTCAGCGAGGTTTTGATTGTGTCCCTGCATGTTTGCGTCAAAAATTCGTCTTCAGTGTCTTGAGCTTGGAATTCCACTGAACGTAAATTGTAGTTTTGTTTTGCACTCTGGGTCACCACTTTGGCGTATTCATTGGGTGAGAGATTTAATGGAAACGCCTTTGTATTTCAACTTAACTTTATTGATTATTATAAACGTATAACTGGTGTAATTGAAGCTTCCATCTCAACGTTTTTCTATAACGACAACTCCGGCCCATACGATTGAAAAGCACCACGTGTGAGGGTGCAATTTAAATTTTAAATTTGCATTTGCAAATTCTGGCCATTTCACGATATGTAAACATATCCAGCTGACTAATATCGATTAACCGCATATTACATATTACTTAGTCGAGTTAGCAGCCCTTGACAGTAATTTACCATTCACACAAATAAATTACAGAGATTGATCGAATAGTTGAGATCAACTCTGTGTAAGTTCAATATTCGAATATCGAAGACACATTAGAAGAAGAAGAAGAAGAAATTTTCCTTTTCCGTTTCCCATACCAAGGCGCTTGGATCAATTGGCTGGGACAGTTTATAAATATATATATAGAGCTGAACATTGTATTAAAGGAAAATATTTCTCCATCTGCGTGGACATAGCCACCAGAGTATTGTTTGGATAATTATAAGGCATTTGCAAGTTAGCGCGGCGTGGGTCTATAAACGTTTAGAAAGCGTTTAAACAGTTTGGCCACCGCCATATAGTATTTTCACCTGCGCATTATCGGCGCGCAAAGCTGCTGCTGGAGTTACAGTGGGTATATACATAAGCTGAAAAGCAAAGAAGATTGCCACTGGTGCTGCCCAATTGGGCCGCACTAAAATTCTTAGCATCGGCTAACTGGAATACAACTCAGCGAGCGAATTAGTGCCATAGCAGAGGATCGCCTCGACTCATACCGGTGCTGCCCCATTGGGCCGCACTAAAATTGTTAGCACCGGCTAAATTGACTAATTCGAAAAGCGAAAGGCAGTCGAGCAGAGGATCGACACGTCTTCTACCGGTGCTGCCCCATAGGCCGCGCCAAAATTTTAGCATCGGCTGAAAGGGACCCATGAGCCGTTCAGAGGAGGGATAGAGCATAGTGCTGCTTCTATGTTCTGAACAGTGATGCCCCTATAGGAGCACCCCAAGTATTGTCGCCGTCTATGAGGATTTTCCGCGGCTAACCTGTTTGCCGCTAATTAATTTGTATAATTTAAAAGTACTGACATTTGCATTAATGTTAAATTAAGATATCGATAAACTCTGCTTACCTCTTTAAATAATGTAACCTCAGCTCCTATAGATAACACAAACCCACCCCATTTGCCCTGAGCAACAGTCGACCCCCGTAAGCAGAGTACATTATCATAGGCTGTGTTGGTTGGTTTAATCTAACACAACCCTCTGGCATTTTATTCTAACAAAACTCCGGCCCCACTTTTTGGGCATTTTATTCTAACACATTTCCGGCCCCACGTTTTAGGCGCCATTTTTATTCTGTGACAAACACGTTAAGTGGGCAGCAAACTGGAGGCGTACTCTGCCTACATTGTTGTCTGCAGCTCAGGAAAAGTGGGTGGCCCTTTTCTCACCTAGTAAGCCGCCGTGCCAAAGAAATAAAAGAAGGTAGACAGAGTGAAGATAGGAACCGGTAGACCTGATAAGAAGATTATGCATTCAATAAATAATTACGAATAAAGAAGATGGTTATGTTCTTTTCTTTACCCTCCCAACCTCTAAAAGCTTCTGGCGCTATGCCTCTACCCAAATTAAATCCTAAAGAGTTCGCAAATAACTTAACTTCATTTAATGCATTATTTGCCTACAATACAAATTGGCCTTTAGTATTTCCTAATAGGATGGGTATGAATATAACACCTTATAGCTGCCATATAATATATAATTTACAAACGAACTTTCGGTGCGGCTATGCCGTAATTACACATATCGACAGACTTGTGATGATTGTTGAACTTCAAATGGATTAGAATATATAACAGCCTAGCCATGTCCGTCTGTGTGTCTGCCTGTCTGTCCTAGATCTCAGAGATTGAGGTATAATTTTTTCGACAGCATTTGTTATGTTTAATTCAAAATTCAAATAATCAAAATATTAGTTTGAAATATGCAAAATTCAAGAAGTCTTTCGTGAAAATGTAATGTTACAATAGTCGACAACTTACCACAGTAGAGCGAAACGAAGACAAATTATTGAAAAGACCTTTTTAGTCAATCGGTATGCGAGCGATGTTCGCCAATCAAGCGATTTACAATCAGATTATCATTATGCGCTGAACAGAAAATCAAAACAAAACAAGTAAGAAAGCTACAGTCGAGTGCACTCGACTGTGAGATACCCGCTACCCAAATAGTATATTTGGTATATTGATATAGTACCGCATTCAAAATATACCATAGACGGCACAATATACCAGATTGTCATCTAAAGCAACTAAGACCCCTAGTAAGTAGACGTGTTTGCCCATACAAAAGTATTTCTTTAATAACTTCGACAATTTTCATCTGATCGCAACCAAATTTTCAGGAATCATAACTACTATAGTTATTATATATACCAAAATTCGCAACTCTAACTTTTCTTGATCAGCGTTAACAGCCGAGACGATCTAGCCATGTCCGTCTGTCCGTCTGTGTGTCTGTGTGTCTGTCCGTCTGTCCGTATGAACACGTAGATCTCAGAGACTATAAGAGATAGAGCTATAATTTTTTTCGATAGCATTTGTTATGTTTGCACGCAGATCAAGTTTGTTTCAAATTTTGCCACGCCCACTTCCGCCCCCGCAAATCAAAAATCGAATAACATATCGTGCCGTCTATGGCATATTTTGGTACTATATCGATTTACCAAATATACAATATGGTATATCTTTAGTATTTTTGAGAAAAATATAGTTATATTTTGCTTTTATTCAAAATGGATAGCGGGTATCTCACAGTCAAGCACACTCGATTGTAACTTTTATACTTGTTTTATTTTGCGTTCCTTAAGATTAACAATGTTCTTAACATCTACATTACTCATCTAATTATGCTAATTTAACAGTCGTAGGAATTCAGACTTTAGATTTCATTTCCTAACTCTCACTTGTTCTCGTGTAAATTATTTTATTCAAGTATCAAGTTTCTGCTGTACTTATTCTTTGCCATGATATCTTGCAGAACATAAAATCGAGTTTTATTTTTCTCTTCAATAGAAACCGGGAGTTAATAATTCGAACGTCAACGAGTGCAGACGTGTTTTTATTTCACTTTGTGCTCCGGAAGACAACCAATTATAAAAAACCCTATATCAATCAAGACAAACGGCGAAAAGACGCTTAGTGCGATGAAAAGTCGCAACTTACTTTTATTTTTTGTTTAAAACTAGTGCACTTTTGTAACTAATAATAATAAACATATAAAATCAACATAAAGTAAATAAGGTGATGAACCAAAGCGAGCTTCGGTCGCAGCGCCAACGTCAGCTAGACGAGCGTCGGCGCTCTCTTAGCAATGCATACTTCACTTTCGTGTCGACAGATGCAGACGAATCAGCAAAACAAAAGCTTCTGCCGATCAACCGCGAGCGTTAACCCCAACACCGAAAAACGAACTCAAGCCTACTCTCAACGAAAGGGCGCACTCTCTCTCTCCGTCTGCGTTACCGACAGCGCAAAGCGAGGTAAGCGATAAATGTGTTTCCCCTTCCTTGCTTTGCCTCGCCCCAACTGCACACATGTCTGGCCACGGTTACTAGCACAGTGACGTCAGTTGCAACTGTAAATGCAATGACGACAACAACAACATCAGTTTCGTCTGTATACCCGATACCGTCGATCGTTCCACCTGCTGTGTCAGCTGAGTTAGCACTGACAAACGCACCAAGTAAAAGCAAGGTTCGACCATACAGACTGGCATGGATCGCTACGTAAACATTAAAAGAAAACAAAGTCCACAGGGTTCGAAAATGGGTAACGTTGCAAAAATCAATCGGGCTTCCTCCGATCAAGGAACTATGCAGAGCCCTAATACAGCAAATAGATTTGAAATTTTGGCTGACATCTCCAACGAAATGCCTTCTACAGTCACGGATGCGGACAAAAGCAAAGCGAAGCCGCCTCCGCTATACATCCGAGAGAAAAATTCTAACAACCTTGTGAACACAATTATCGATCTTATTGGTAAAGATAGCTTCCATGTAATCCCCTTGACTAAAGGAGACATTCATGATAGCTTCCATGTAATCCCCTTGACTAAAGGAGACATTCATGAAACCAAGGTCCAAGTGAAAAGCGAAGAAAACTTCAGAAAATTGACGGAGCTCCTAAACGCCAAGAAAAAAGTTACTATACTTATCAGCTAAAAGTAGCAAAGGACAACAAGTGGTCATAAAAGGCATCGAACCAGATGTTACCACTACTGAAGTAGAACAGGCACTAAAAGATAAAGGTTTCAACGTAAAACCGTTATAAATATCCGCAATAGAAACAAGCAACCGCAACCTCTCTTCAAAGTGGAACTCGTCCCTGACTCCAAGGCCCTCAAGAAAAACGAAGTACATCCCATCTACAAACTTCAGTTCTTACTGCACCGCAGAATTACAGTCGAAGAGCCGCACAAACGTAAAGGCCCGGTCCAGTGCGCAAATTGCCAAGAATACGGACACACTAAATCTTACTGCACACTCCGCTCTGTATGCGTAGCTTGCGGAGGACTGCATACATCTGCTGAATGTAAAGCACAATAGGACCCAACCACTAAAAATGTAGTAACTGTGGAGGAAACCACACCGCAAACTACAGAGGCTGTCCAGTATACAAGGAATTAAAAGTCGTATCAACCATAAAGTCTTAACAACGCGATCCCACAACGCACCATTAATACCCTCCAAACTCACGCCTGAAGTTTTCTTTTCGTCAGCAGCCAGGTCATCACTCGGTAGTTCCAACGTAACAAAAACGTAAGCTTTGCAAGCGTTATAAAATCGAATCAGGCGAGCCCTGCTTGCATTGACCAATCACCACCTACAATCCCTTACCAACCCGTAGAGCACAAAGAATATAAAATGGAAACGATGATACTCAGACTGCAACAAAGCATGGAGGAATTCATTGCTTTTATGCGAACACCATGCAAAGTCTGATGACAAATCAAAATATTTTGATTCAGATGCTCCAAAACACTCTATCAAAATAATCAATGGCTCCCTACGCATTGCACTGTGGAATGCCAACGGCGTTCCACGGCACAAAATTGAGTTAGCACAATTCATGAATGACAATGAAATCGACGTAATGCTACTAGCAGAAATCCACCTTACCAACAAATACAATTTCCAAATCCGAGGGTATTTGTTCTATGGAGGCACTGGAATACTGATTAAAAACCGCATTAAACACCACTTCCACAATGCGTTTGCAACTAGCTATCTGCAAGCCACATCTATCATTATACAGTTGGATTGTCACAATATAACACTAGCCGCGTTATACTGTCCTCCTCGCTTTACGATATCCGAACCCCAATTTATTGACTACTTCAACTCGCTAGGCAACTACTTTATAGCAGCAGGGGACTATAACGCTAAGCACACGCACTGGGGATCTCGCCTCGTGTCCCCGAAAGGAAGACAGCTGTATCAAGCAATTATAAAATCTAGCAACAAGCTTGACTGCGTTTCCCCTGGTTCACCAACTCACTGGCCTAGTGATCCAAGAAAATTGCCAGACTTGATTGACTTCGCAGTTACAAAAAACATCCCACGTAATCTGATTAGCGCCTGTTCTCTACCGGATCTATCATCAGACCACTCGCCTGTACTCTTTGGCCTAAACCAACAGCCAGTTAGTAATGACAACCCCGTCATGCTAACCTCTAACAGCACAAACTGGCTCAAATTCAAAAATACATAAGTTCACACATTGAACTTACACCACGGCTAACCGACGAAGATGACATCAACAGAACCGTAAACAATATCGAGACAGTTTTGGCTTCAGCGGCTCGAATCGCAACACCACGTAGGCAAAATATAACACATAACACCAAGCACACGAATGCAGAAATAGAGCAGTTAGTTCTGGCAAAGCGTCGCTCCCGGCGCGAATGGCAATTATCTCGATCGCCATCTGCAAAATAACAGTTAAAAGAAGCTTCACGTCGACTCACCCAGGCTCTACGACAAGAAGACAGATTCATACAGCGCTATATAGAGCAACTATCTCCAACCAGCTCAAAATTTCCACTTTGGAAAGCTCACTCAACACTGAGCGCACCAACAGCAACGGTTACGCCAATACCCTGGACCCCTGCAGGTTGCTGGGCCCGAAGCGACAAAGACCGAGCCGACACATTCGCTGCCCACCTTCAAAATGTTTTCCAGCCAAATCCAGTAACAAACCTGCCTAATATACGTTTACAAACAGAAGTAGACTTCCCTATGGCCGAACCAATTGTATTTCGAGTATGTGAAGTCATAAAAATTATAAAGAGCAGTTGCAACCGCGAAAATCTCCGGGCTGCGATCTAATAACACCAAAATGCTTATTGAACTCCCACTATGTGCTGTTGGTACCATATGCCAACTCTTCAACGCAATGTCAAGAATCGGCTACTTCCTGAAGAGGTGGAAAAGTCAAAAGGCTTTGGTATCATTAAGATATACCAAAGCCAGGAAAAGACCACACTCTCACCTCCTCATACAGACCAATAAGCCTACTTTCGTGTCTATCAAAACTCTTTGAGAAATGCCTTTTAACCCGTATCATACCATACTTAAGAAGACATAATAGTATCCCAGCACATCAATTCGGTTTTCGCGAAAAGCATGGAACTATCGAACAGGTGAACCGCATAACATCAGAAATTCGAACAGAATTCGGGCCGACTTTATATCTACTCTACACTTCTGATATCCCTACGAGTAGACAACTGACTATGTCTACGTTTGCCGACGACACCGCGATCCTTAGCCGATCTAAATTTCCACAACAAGCTTCAGCGCACCTTGCGACCCATCTAGACGCTGTAGAGAAATGGCTCTCAGACTGGCGTATAAAAGTAAATGAGCAAAAATGTAAACACGTAACTTTTACCTTAAATAGACGAAATTGCCCCAACCTTACACTAAACAACACCGTGCTTCCCCAATCAGATGAAGTAATGTATCTTGGCGTACATCTCGCCAGTAGGCTCACCTGGCGCACGCACATTGAAGCTAAACGAACTCAACTAAGGCTGAAGGCAAACAGTCTGCATTGGCTTATAAACTCCCGCTCCCCTTAGTCTGGATTACAAGGTCCTGCTCTATAACACCGTTCTGAAACCAATCTGGACTTATGGCTCTCAGTTGTGGGGAGCGCCAGCAACAGCAACGTAGAGATCGTGCAGAGAGCCCAATCAAAGATCCTTAGAACTATCACCGGGGCACCGTGGTACGTTCGGAGTGAAAACATTCATAGAGACTTGAATATACTTCCCGTCCGAGATGAAATAGCACAACACATGGAAAATTACTACATCAAGCTGTCGAACCATCCAAATCACCTTGCTAGAGCACTAACATTAGTATGCAGCCGTTCCCGCCTTCGTCGTAACGACCGTCCCATCCAGCGACAATTACTAGGACCGCCTACCATAAATACAGTTTAAGAAACTGTTAGAATAATGTAGTATTTTTAAGATTTAAACACATTTTGTTAGTCTCGTAAGAGAAGATTCAAAATATAAAACATACAGTAATAAAAAAGAAACCGATTTTATCATTATATGGTTCTTGGGTTCTTGCCGCCACTCTGCTACGATATGCACCTGCAGTGCCTAACTTGATCACCCATCCGCCACAAACAATTTCATTGACACGAACATTGCTGCTCCATGTAAAATGTTCCCTGCACCCTCGGTGGCAGAGATGGTCAGATGATCTACGTCGTTTCCACCGCAATCATCCCTGTCTGATGGCTTACGTCCCTTTCAACGTTGTCATCCTCTTCAATCATTTCAGACTCAATGCACTCATTTGGCATTTTCCGCAAGCTTTCGTGCGCATACTTGTATGTTCTTTTATTTATCAATGACTTTAGCAGATGTCTTTCACCTTCCAACAACTCAATCACCACAAATGGCCCTTTGAACTTTGGGTCCAGTTTTGGCTGATGCCGCTCTTCATTGAAATCAACTCTCCTTTTCTCGTACACTGCATTTTTATACCCGCTACCCATAGGTTAGAACTTTGTGCCGACAGGAAATGTATGTAACAGGTAGAAGGAGGCATCTCCGACCCTATAAAGTATATATATATTCTTGATCAGCGTCAACAGCCAAGACAATCTAGCCATGTCCGTCTGTCCGTCTGTGTGTCTGTCCGTCTGTCCGTATGAGCACCTAGATCTCAGAGACTATAAGAGATAAAGCTATAATTTTTTCGACAGCACTTGTTATGTTTGCACGCAGATCAAGTTTGTTTCAGATTTATGCCATGCCCACTTCCGCCCCGCAAATAAAAAAATCCAATAACAAGCGTAATTTTAAAGCTAGAGTTGCGAATTTTGGTATATATAATAATAACTATAGTAGTTATGATTCCTAAAAATTTGGTTGCGATCAGATGAAAATTGTCGTGCAACGGAAATTAAATAAAAACAAAGCATAGTGCAGTGCAAGCTCTAAACAAAAATACACAGTGGGCGAAAAGACGCTTAGTGCGATGAACTTCGTACTTTTTGTGCAAATAAAAATAAGAAAATCAAAAACATTAAGCTATGAGTGAATTCGACACTCATACAGTGCTCCAACGTCAGCAAGACGAGCGTCGACTCTCTTTGCAACGTAACAAAGCATACCACTCATTCGTGTCAACGCAAGACAACGCGACCGCAAACCCAACAAAAATAACCAACCGCGATCAATAACCCCAAGCCCGAGTAATGAACTCAATCCAACATCGCAAGGCAGGGCGCGTTCTTGCTCTCCTGCGCTCTCGTTGGATAAAACGCCATACCCTTCCCTCATGCCTACCTGCATAGCCACGGTCACCAGTACAGTGACGTCATTATCAACTGTAACGGCAACTATTACAACAACTACAATGGTATCGACTGCTCGCGCAATACCATCTACTGTAATAACGGAAACTGCTGTGCAAGCAAATAATGCAGCACCTTACACCAGCGTGCTCTCTTCAAAACAACGTTCGGCCGTACAGACTGGTATGGATCGCTACATACAAATAAAACGTAAGCTTAGCCCGCAGAACTCTAGACTTGGGAACTCTGCTAAAATAACTCGAGGCACCTCAAAACCTTCTACAGTAGAGAAGCCCATAGAAGCAAACAGATTTGCTATTTTGGCAGATAAATCCGATGATATACCTCCTGAAGACATCGTAGGAGACAACAAAAGCCTAAGCCGCCGCCGATTTACATTCGAGAGAAAAGTTCGAATGCTCTCGTAAACTCGATACTGAATCTAATTCCACATAATTCCATTAACAAAAGTTCAGACTAATACGGAAGTAAACTACAGAATTTTGTCGAAGTATTTGAACGACAATAATAAAACTTCTACACGTACCAATTAAAAGCAGTAAGGGCCAGCAAGTAGTACTAAAAGGTATTGAGCCGGAAGTAACATCAGCTGAAGTTACAAGAGCTCTGATAGAGAAAGGTTTTAATGTAAAAATACAAATGATAATAAAATGAAAGCCAATCTAACTTCATAAGAAATTGTTTGAGCTACTGCTCGTAATCCCCTAGCAAGGCATAATTTGAATTAGAAGATCAACCTGCCAAACTTGTAAAACATAAAAAAATAATCCACCTAAATTAAATGAATATAATTTCACAAAAAGGGTATACATATTGAAACTACTAAAGACAAAAATAATGATAAAATAGGAGAAATATTAATATCTTAAATAATTTGATAAGTTTGTTCCTTTGTGAATATAACCTAAAACTTTACGCTCTAAAAACAACTCTAACTAAAACACAAATAATTACTAATAAACTTCCAATTAAAAACATAATTAATTCTAATTTAATTTAATTTTGAGTGCGTGGGAAATGTGACATATGCCAACATTAAGCGCAAGATTTCTCGCATCAAAACAATGGTCGAGGGAAGAGCTGGAGAATATGTAACTGGCGCAGCCGGACTTCGAACAAGGGATTTTCCAAGCCCACTACGCTTAGCATTTTAATTTTTTTTTTCTCTTATTTTTCTCTGCATAAAAATAATGACACACAAAAATGTGCAAATAAAATAAACAAAAATCAAATTCCAATTGCCACTCAAGCGATCATCAGCCTTCAATGCATATTAAAATCGTACGTTAAACAAGTGTAACGAATCACTAGTGTCGTATTCGTCTGGTGCTGGTGGAAGGTTTATTAGCGCACGCGCTGGCTTCTCCGGGCTTTGCTCAGTTAGCATGGGATTCAAGAAAAGGCCCAACTAATAAGACGCACCGCTATATAACAATAATACATTAAGAATTCGCGTAAATATGGGAAGACGAGAAGGAGTGTAATGGGAAGGTTACATTAAACAATAGTGAATGAGAAGAGAAAGGAAGGAGAGGAAGGTAGGTTAACCAAGAAGATGGAGCCACTCTCTGTTGCAACACAGCTGTACAATAACAGCAAACAAGTGCCGACGCCCACCCTACCATGATCCTGCATTCAAATGCCAAAAACTAAAAGTTGCCAGGATCCCTAAAACGAAGTGGTTCGGCTAAACTACTCCTGCTTGGTGATGCATGGTTCCAAATAAAATTATGCAATTAAGCGAACATACTTAATTTATTGACATATAACAAAAGTAATTTGAATTTTAACAACATTACCAAACAAAATGAGAAGAAAAATAAATAAATAAATAATCTAACGGACAAACTTGGTGAGTGTTTATGAGGCGGAAATTTAACAGATAAGGCAAATAGAAAAGAATAAATAAATAAAGACTAAAAATAATTAACCTATAAATATAAAATATGTTCTAGCATAAATATAATATAAATAATTATTTTGCATTTAAATATTGGAATAAATTAAGAAAAGAAATTAACTATTCTTGGTTCATACAAGGCAAGCACACAGAGTATAGACAAATACTGGATACAAGTAGAATTGATGGCTGTCACTGCTATTGCCAGTCTCGCAAGGTCATTGACCGCTGGGACTGCAGACAGCTGTAGCAGCGCTATGGTCAGATGGACCACAAGCAAAGAAGTGGAACAGACTTTCCTTGTGTTGGTGCCTGTCTGTGGTGTATCTTTGGGGAAGATAATAATTGCGAGCTTTTGCGCCTGCATGAAAGCTGCTTGCTATGAATGACGATCAAACAAACATACATACATACACACGTATGCAGGTATGGTTGTATCTGCTTGGCGGGCTATACAAAATCATTAAATTTTATAAGTTAATACAATCTTACAAGTAAATCTTGTCAATTTCTTTTGCCTTATATGCATTGTTAAATGTTTGCCATTGTGATCTTTTACAATTAAACAGTGGTATTTGTACTATGCGGGGCCCAAGAAAAGTTGTTGATTTCAATTTTCTCGCCACATCATAATACACTTACAACACTTCCAAACATTCACTTAAAATGCACACTAAATAATCTAGACTAACAATAATAGAACGAACAATAAAACAACAAGAAAAATAAATAAATAATAAAAACGTTAGCTGCTATTCAGCTGTTCGCCTTCCTCCTGGGTGACGCTGATATTCGCCTCGATGTTACCACAGAACAGAGCAATCCGTAGATGGAGATTGCAGGGCCGTCGGACGCAGGTGCTTTTCTTCATCAGAAACTTAGTCTGCTTGGATGAGAGTCTGCAACCAACATCAGATCATCTGCTCGTGGTGTACCAACAGCGGATGTGGTCAGCAAAGCTATGACGGCGAGCTTTGGTTGTTGGCCGTTAAACAATCATTTTAGTGTGGGAAATATTCATCATACAGACAATTCAAATTCCTCCACATACAAATTTGGCTGGGTTTATAAATGGGTTTTATCACTAGGTGATTGAACTCAATTTACAAACTGGGTTATTATAAATTATTACGGCGTGCCGAATCTAAAAATAAATACACAAAACTGAAACTAGAACAACAAAAACTAAATATACGTATAACAAATATTTACCTAATCTGTAAAACGGCACTTGATATGGGGACAAAATCCTGCAGTGGACAACCATCTATTGCATATGCTAAGTGGACGGCAAAGGTGAATTTTTGCGAAAAACATTATTAACGTATTAGTATAACAATTATACATTGCAGAATCATTGTATACTTACACGTACGAATTATGCATCAGGCTTTGCCAACCACTTACTGATATAATTTTTTTTAGTTTCAGTCACACTTTTCACACTTTCTTTTCCCAGGTTTTTCACATAACCTGCCAATGCATTGTCTTGCAAACAAAACCAACAACAAAAACCTCTTTTCGGAATTTTGACAAATAATTCTACTCAAAAAGGTAATAGCTAATCTATTTTGGTGTGGACTTAACACGATCAGCTGATCTAGTAATTCATTGCAAGTAACGTAGTCCACCAATAGATGGCGCTATTTATGGAGCTTTTGGCGTCTTCTTTGGAGTGAGAGATTTAATGGAAACGCCGTTGTATTTTAACTTAACTTTATTGATTATTATAAACGTATAACTGGTGTAATTGAAAGCACAAATTGAAGTGGCTTCGCCATGAAGTTGGCTGCGATCGATTAACGGGCTGCCCAACTAATCGTTTGGTGTTGCCAGCATATGGGCAATAGGTGGATGAGAGAGTTGCCACAGTACTCCCCTCTAGACACGTTTTTCATAAGTTTTTGTGCACCGAGTTTTTGTGGTCAAGGAATCCTCCGTCTCGTTGCTGGGGTCGTTGCTCTCTAAGTATGATGGTTTCAGTCTGTCCACTGAAATAGATGTGTCCTTGCCATTCATTCGAATAATAAAAACTCTTTCTGAGAGCTTGTCGATCACTCGGTATGGTCCAGAGTATGGTGGTTGCAGCGGTTGCTTCACGGCATCGCTTCTCACAAACACATGGGAACATTCGTGGATATGCTTGTGAATGAATAGTTTTGGCTTGCTGTGGTGTGCTGCCGAGATGGGCCTTAGCGCTTGCATGCTGGTTCGAAATTCACTGACAAACTCAGCTGGTCTTGGCGGCGAATTTAAATCTGCGAAATAATCGTTAGGCAGATTAAGTGTGCCTCCATAAAGCATCTCCTCCGTGATGCAAGAACGGAGGCCAAGGAGGGCGGTAGGAAGCAATTAGCCACGGTGTCTCGGAGTCGCACATCAACGCAGCCTTCATGGACCTATGCCAGTGCTCGATCATACCATTTGACTGTGGATGGTACGGAGTTGTATGGATATGATGGCTTCCAACGAGATTCGCTAATGATTTGAAAAGTGCGGATTCAAATTGCCTTCCTTGGTCTGTTGTTATGATCCTTGGACAACCAAATCGCGCTATCCAGCAATTCCAAAAGCTCTGCAGACAGTTTCAGCAGTCATGTCCCGAAGTCATGCCTCCGGCCAGCGAGAGAATATGTCAATCATTGAGAGGCAGTACCTATATCCGTCGACCAGTGGCATAATGACAATGTCCACATGATGATCTGGAATCGCAATCTTTTCAGGCTACAATGAATTGTGTTTGTTTATTTTCGCCTTTTGACATGATAGACAATTCCTTGGCATCTTTACACATAGAAGGCCACACGTACTTGTGCGGGATTTGTTTAAGCGTTGCTCTGCTGCTAGGGTGTGACAATCCGTGTACGTAGGAGAAAATGCGGTGACGCAATGGCTGAGGGATGTAAGGTCGTACGGAGCCGGTCGAAACATCGCAGTACACAAGCACTTCTTTAGTGAGCTTCACAGGTTGCAGTTGCAGCGAAACAAAACAGCTCAATTGCTGTGTCCAACGCGTCACACACCAGGCAAAGATCAGCGCGTGGATTGGGGTAGACGAGCGTGGTTGCGTTTGCCAAGCTTTTGCATTCTAGGAAAGTGTTTATAGTTTCAGGATTCCACTCAATCTCAAAATTTTCTTATTGTGAAGGCGATCAGCAAAATCCTGAATGTGTGGAATCGGATAATGGTCTGGAACCGTAATTCCATTCAGCTTGCAGTAATCGCCACAGGCGCGCCAAGATCCATCTTTTTAGCCGCCATGTGCAAGGGACTGGCCCATGGGCTTTTGGGTAGCGGTAATTTCCCTTATCTATGAGCGTATTGATTTGCGATTTGGCTGAAGCAAGTTTCTCGCCAGATAATCGTCTAGGTCGCTCAGCTAAAGGTGCGCCGCTTGTTTTAATGAAGTGACAAACGTTGTGGGCATGGACTCGCTCGAGAGAAATCATTTTGTCGATCTTTTGCACATCAGCTGACAAATTCGATGACTTGAGCTCCAGAGATTTTTGTAAGTCGTGTGACGGGTCAGTGGTGCCATGGTGAGTTGACTTTGTTGAATGTCGTTTGGAGCTCTGTAGCTGCTAGTGGTTTCTGCGCTACCGTTTACCAGCTGAGTCAACGGTAGCATCTTTAGTTTGACGACTGGTAGCGTGGACATGCTGGCTGACACTTGCGACCATTCTCACCGAATCTAGTGTGGTAGAAACATAGTTTCGAACCGACATCATCAGAGCTAACATGTATATGCCGTGACAATTGGGCATGTTTTGATTGACGTAGCTCGTCCTGAAGCTTATCGACTTTTGTAGTGAGCGCTCGTAGCGCCGATGTTACTTCAGACATGCCGGTTTGCTTGCAGCTCAGGGAATCAACTTGGTGCTGATGCTCTGTTAGTGCCGTTGACTCAACAAATGCAGAAGCTGGCTCGCTAGCTTCAAGCATTTTATCTGCAATCTCTGCAAATTTGTCAAGATTGTTCTCGTCCCATACCGAAATGAGCGGTCGGATCGAGTTTGGAAGCTCCGCTAGAAACAACGATCGAATAACTGCCTCGCATCCCGTGGTTGGTGCTAAGCGCCGCATGTGGTCAAGGATGTCTGACGGTTTCTTGCCAACAGTTTCGCCGCCACACAAAAGCCTTTTCAGCTTTGAGTCAGATTTTTCTCCGAACTTGTCGAGCACGCGCTGCTTTAAAGTGGCATATTTGTTTGTCAGCGGTGGCGATGCGATCAGATCCTCCAGTTTGGCAATGGCATCCTCCCCAAATTCACAGATATAATGTCGAATTTGTTATCGTCAGTGACATTATGCAGATGAAATAGGCGATCCAACTGAGAAAACCAAAGCTGAGGATTATTTTTGTTGAATTTCGGAATGCAAAGTTGCACGCATTGCGATGAGAATCCAGCTGGTTGGCCATGTGACTGCAGTTGCTCGAGTTGCTGTTTCACATCCCGCAGTTGTTCTGCGAGGTTTTGATCGTGTGCCTGCATGTTTGCGTCAAAAATTCGTCTTCAGTGTATTGAGCTTGGAATTGCACTGAACGTAAATTGTAGTTGTGTTTTGCACTCTGGGTCACCACTTTGGCGTATTCATTGGAGTGAGAGATTTAATGGAAACGCCTTTGTATTTCAACTTAACTTTATTGATTATTATAAACGTATAACTGGTGTAATTGAAGCTTCCATCTCAACGTTTTCTATAACGACAACTCCGGCCCACACGATTGAAAAGCACCACGTGTGAGGGTGCAATTTAAATTTTAAATTTGCATTTGCAAATTCTGGCCATTTCACGATATGTAAACATATCCAGCTGACTAATATCGATTAACCCCATATTACATATTACTTAGTCGAGTTAGCAGCCCTTGACAGTAATTTACCATTCACACAAATAAATTACAGAGATTGATCGAATAGTTGAGATCAACTCTGTGTAAGCTCAATATTCGAATATCGAAGACTCATTAGAAGAAGAAGAATAAGAAATTTTCCTTTTCCGTTTCCCATACCAAGGCGCTTGGATCAATTGGCTGGGACAGTTTATAAATATATATATAGAGCTGAACATTGTATTAAAGGAAAATATTTCTCCATCTGCGTGGACATAGCCACCAGAGTATTGTTTGGATAATTATAAGGCATTTGCAAGTTAGCGCGGCGTGGGTCTATAAACGTTTAGAAAGCGTTTAAACAGTTTGGCCACCGCCATATAGTATTTTCACCTGCGCATTATCGGCGCGCAAAGCTGCTGCTGGAGTTACAGTGGGTATATACATAAGCTGAAAAGCAAAGAAGATTGCCACTGGTGCTGCCCAATTGGGCCGCACTAAAATTCATAGCATCGGCTAACTGGAATACAACTCAGCGAGCGAATTAGTGCCATAGCAGAGGATCGCCTCGACTCATACCGGTGCTGCCCCATTGGGCCGCACTAAAATTGTTAGCACCGGCTAACTTGGACTAATTCGAAAAGCGAAAGGCAGTCGAGCAGAGGATCGACACCGTTCAGAGGAGGGATAGAGCATAGTGCTGCTTCTATGTTCTGAACAGTGATGCCCCTATAGGAGCATCCCAAGTATTGTCGCCGTCTATGAGGATTTACCGCGGCTAACCTGTTTGCCGCTAATTAATTTGTATAATTTAAAAGTACTGGCATTTGCATTAATGTTAAATTAAGATATCCATAAACTCTGCTTACCTCTTTAAATAATGTAACCTCAGCTCCTATAGATAACACAAACCCACCCCATTTGCCCTGAGCAACAGTCGGCCCCGTAAGCAGAGTACATTATCATAGGCTGTGTATAATCGGTTTGTTACACACGTTGGTTTAATCTAACACAACCCTCTGGCATTTTATTCTAACAACAACATCTAACATTTCCGGCCCCACGTTTTAGGCGCCATTTTTATTCTGTGACAAACACGTTAAGTGGGCAGCAAACTGGAGGCGTACTCTGCCTACATTGTTGTCTGCAGCTCAGGAAAAGTGGGGTGGCCCTTTTCTCACCTAGTAAGCCGCCGTGCCAAAGAAATAAAAAGAAGGTAGACAGAGTGAAGATAGGAACCGATAGACCTGCTAAGAAGATTATGCATTCAATAAATAATTACGAATAAAGAAGATGGTTATGTTCTTTTCTTTACCCTCCCAACCTCTAAAAGCTTCTGGCGCTATCCCTTTACCCAAATTAAATCCTAAAGAGTTCGCAAATAACTTAATGTATATATAAAACTTCATTTATTGCATTATTTGCCTACAATACAAATTGGCCTTTAGTATTTCCTTATAGGATGGGTATGAATATAACACCTTATAGCTGCCATATAATATATAATTTACAAACGAACTTTCGGTGCGACTATGCCGTAATTACACATATCGACAGACTTGTGATGATTGTTGAACTTCAAATGGATTAGAATATATAATATAACAGCCTAGCCATGTCCGTCTGTGTGTCTGTCCGTCTGTCCTAGATCTCAGAGATTGAGGTATAATTTTTTCGACAGCATTTGTTATGTTTGCACGCAGATACCATAATTACTATAGTAGTTATGATTCTTAAAAATTTGGTTACGATCAATAAAAAGAAGTTATTACAGGAATACTTACTTACCTAGAAATAAATACCTACTTACTAGGGTCTTAGTTGCTTGCCGACAATCTGGTACATTTTGAATGTGGTACTATATTAATATACCATATATAACATTTGGTATAATTTTTAGTATTTTTGAGGTATTTTTGGTATATTTTGAAAATAATACCGCAATATTTTGCTTTATTCAAAATGGGTATCTCAGCTTTCAAACTTGTTTATATTTAATTCAAAATTAAAATAATCAAAATATTAGTTTGAAATATGCAAAATGCAAGAAGTCTTTCGTGAAAATGTAATGTTACAATAGTCGACAACTTACCACTGTAGAGCGAAACGAAGACAAATTATTGAAAAGACCTTTTTAGTCAATCGCTATGCGAGCGATGTTCGCCAATCAAGCGATTTACAATCAGCTTATCGTTATGCGCTGAACAGAATATCAAAACAAAATGAGACAAAGTATGCTGCTCAGAGAGAGAACGACCCTGCATAATTTTATACCCGCTACCCATAGGGTAGAAGGGTATTATAACTTTGTGCCGGCAGGAAATGTATTTAACAGGTAGAAGGAGGCATCTCCGACCCTATAAAGTATATATATTCTTGATCAGCGTCAACAGCCGAAACGATATAGCCATGTCCGTCTGTCCGTCTGTGTGTCTGTCCGTCTGTCCGTATAAACACCTAGATCTCAGAGACTATAAGAGATAGAGCTATAATTTTTTTCTGTTTGCACGCAGATCAAGTTTGTTTCAAATTTTGCCACGCCCACTTCCGCCCCGCATATCAAAAAATCAAATAACAAGCCTAATTTAAAAGCTAGAGTTGGAAGTTTTGGTATATACTATAATTACTAGACTACTAAAATGGGTAGTGGTATCTCACAGTCGAGCACGCTCGACTGTAACTTTCTTACTTATTTTTTGGTTGTTCTCGCGAGCAAAGCGTTAGAAAAAACGGTTAACAGTTATTATAGATTCATAGGAGTACTCGGGCTCTGCACGCCCATTATCTGATGTATCCAAGGCTTCGATATCCTAACACACTGCCAAAGCTTGTCGTAGTTGAAATTGACATAAAACTCGATTGTATGTTCTGCAAGGTATCATGACAAAGAATAAGTACAGTAGCCGAAAAGTATACAATGTTTGTTTTCTTTTTCCTTATACATATTTATACCTATTATTATTATTATTATTATTATTATTATTATTATTATTATTATTATTATTATTATTATTATTATTATTATTATTATTATTATTATTATTATTATTATTATTATTGTTGGCGGGCGAACTAAATTTTCTACTGGGGCTTCGCCAGCGCATTTCCTACTGGGCATTTGTAATCGGTGATTCTCTTTTGCGCATTGGAATTTCACCGTTACGTTCGCTAGAAGTAGCAATGCAGCTGCAAATTTCGGCAGCGTGATTTAATTTGAATTTGTATTTGAGCCCAAGCAGAGGCAAATAATTGTTAACAATTAAATAGGGATTTGAAGGTGTGCGCAGAGCACGAATGTAAGTAAAATTATGAAATTATATTGAAATGTACGAAATATAATGAAAATAATAAAGATTTCAGCAAATATTGATCCACTACAAGTTGTTGTTTTCGAGTAGTGGATTGCTCGAAGTACGAGCAACGGCACACCAACCAAGGCACGGATCCGGTGCCAACATTCTGAAATATTCAGTCTCACTCTGAATTAATCAGTCTCATCGGAAACATTCAGTCTGAATCTGGAATAATATCAGTTTTGGAGATACACATATTGTGTGTGGAGCACTTTGAAAGTTTGCAACTGGAGTCGTGACATAACCTCAACTACGACTATGGCAAATCGGGAGGAACACGTGCCTGGAAAAGAGATGACGAGTGATGGTCAGCAATTAGATGGAGCTGCTCCTCAAGATCCAATTGACCTGCCAATGGTTTACATGAAGCCGTTAATGTGCAGGCAGCTGTCGCGGGTTTTGAGCGCAATGGAGCAGCAAATATAGGCCGCTCATCTTCGTCATATGGAATCAGCACATCGTCGAGTTCATCAACTCCTATCCAGCATAAACCGGCAAACACACAAATGTAGTTCGATAGTTCGGGATATGGCACGGTGGTCAACAAGCTCCATATGGATTCATCTCGTGGAGGATTGACAATGCCATATCAAGCGAACACTGCAGCAGCGATGGGTGGTATAATCAATGGATTGCCACAGCCGGGATCAATGGGATTGCCCAGTAATCTCCAACAACCAAATGACATGCACGCTGCCAATTCATTGGCTAGAGTGGGCCTTTGACGGCCGCTCAAATCAGTGCACGACATGTCATCAGCCGAGATCTACCTACTTTCACTGGAAAGCCTGACGAATGGCTGCTGTTCATTAGCAATTATGAGCAGTCGACGGAAAGATGTGGATTCAGTAACGAGGAAAATCTTATACGCTTACAGAAGTGTCTTAAGGGCCAGGCACTGGAAGCGGTACGCGGAAAATTGATGGTGCCAGATACAGTGCCGTATGCAATTGGAACATTGAGAATGCTGTATGGCCGACCAGAAATAGTACACGCCGCGTTACAAGGAAAATTGAGAGACGAGCCAGCGATAAAGGCAGATAATTTGGACTCCGTCATTCGACTAGCCCTTGCTGTCCAAAAATTACTGCGCAACTATGTCTGCATTGGGTCTTCATGACTTTTGCATGATCCTGTCTTGTTGAACGAATTGGTCGCAAAGATGCCGAGCAGTATGAAGTTGGACTGGGGTCGACACCGATTGGCGAATCAAAGCGTTAACATGGCCACATTCGACAATTGGCTTTTCAATGTGGCAATGTGTGCCAGTATGGTAACTCCGTATGATGTCGGACGAACGACCTCAGCCAAAGCTTCAAAGGAAAGGTTGTTTGTGCACAGTGTTAGCGACAACAATGAGGAGACTCAACAGCGACAGCATCATGGAGAATCAGAGAAGACTACATGCCCAAAATGTGGAGGCACGCACCGACTGTCGGAATGTGTCGACTTTCGAGCATTGAACGTTAAACAGCGCTGGGAGTTTGTGAAATCGAAACGGCTATGTTTCTGTTGTTTCTGGCGGCATCTCGTACGAAACTGCAAAGCTAAAGAAACCTGTGGCGTCGATGGATGCAAATCAATTCACCACGTACTGCTGCATACCGCCGCAGGCAATGATGGCAGAAACAAGCTGACTGGGCAAACAGTGCCTCGATCTGCCAACAAGGAGGAGTCTTCAATCATGTTTCATGGAAGGACTGCGAGTAGCCCTCTCTTTCGCTATATCCCGATAACGATCCACGGCAAATCCAAATCTGTGAAAACATTTGCTTTGGCCGATGAAGGAGCTGCTTGTTCTTTAATTGAAAGATCCTTGTCTGACGAGCTCGAGCTAGAAGGACCGGCAACTCAATTGTGCCTGAAATGGACAGGTGATGTTTCTAAGGTTGAAAACAATTCGCCATCGTTGGACATCACTGTATCAACTACGAGTATGGAATCGCAGCGATACATTCTGAAAAGTGTGCGAACAGTGTCTGATCTCGACCTACCAGAGCAAAGCCTCGACCAGCAATTATTGGAGTCTCGGAGTCACCTCTGTACGTTGCCTATAGATCCCTATTCCAACGTACGAGCACGAATCATCATTGGACTCGACAACATTAAATGGACTATTCCGCTGGAGTTGCATGAAAGTGAAGACGACGATGTTATTGCAGCACGTTGCAGGCTTGGCTGGGCTGTTTACGGCCGCTCAGCAAAGGAATACTCATCGATTCCACGCCTGCTACATATTTGCCAATGTAGTGAGACTGGCAGTTTGGATGTTGCATTGAAAGAGTACTTTTCTTTGGAATCTCTGGGAATTGTCGCTACGATCAATCCATTACGATCCAAAGACGATGAGCGATCGATGCAAATCATGGAAGCAACGACAACGTTCTTGGCAGACGAGAATAGGTGGCAAACTGGATTACTGTGGAGATTCGATAAAGTGGTCTTGCCTGACTCCTATGAAATGTGTCTTAAGCGTCTAAAATGTCTCGAATCAAAAATGTCGAAAGATCCGCAGTTACGCAACTTCATGGTAACGACGATGAAAAACTATAAGGAAAATCGTTACATCAGACGCCTGGATGATAGTGAGTTGGCGCGTAAAGATATAACATGGTTTCTTCCTATCTTTACCGTCACCAACCCTAACAAGAAGAAGACACGTTTAGTGTGGGACGCCGCAGCGAAGATCCAAGGAGTGTCTCTAAACGACTGCCTGCTAAAAGGTCCTGACACACTTGCATCATTGATGGGCATTCTAATACGCTTCAGAGAACGCCCAATTGCTATTTCGGGAGACATACGCGAAATGTTCCACCAAGTGAGGGTGCGACCAGAGGATCAGGCAGCTCAGAGATTCCTCTGGCGTGATGGAAACTCGCAACGGCCACCGGAGGTATACGTCATGCAAGTTATGACTTTTGGAGCATCGTGTTCACCTTCCTTGGCGAGTTACGTTTTGAAACGCAATGCTCAACGATATGAAGCTGAATATCCCGAGGCCGTAAAAGCCATTTGCGGCAACACTTTCGTCGATGACTGGCTTCAGTCTGTGGACTCAGTAGCTGAGATGACAAAGCTGGCCCAGGCTGTAAAACTAATTCATGCTGATGGAGGACTTGACATGCGACACTGGACATCCAATTCTCAAGCCGTGGTCTGTGCTCTTGAGAATAGATATGACATGTTGGACAAGCCTATTTGTTACCCAGACGTTGGTCCGGAAAAGGTTCTGGGCATGTGGTGGCAACCTGGTGAAGATTGTCTAACGTTTATGGTGAAGCCAGATACGATCGCAAAGGCTCTGGATGGTCGGCCAACTAAACGCCGCGTCCTGAGCATGATTATGACCATATTCGACCCCCTTGGAATTGTTGGATTTTTCAACATACGCGCAAAAATCATTCTGCAAAATATATGGAGGTGGAGTCGGATGGGATGAGCCGCTCAAAGAAGAAGACGAGGCAGACTGGCGTCGTTGGTTGGATTTGGTGCCAACGTTAAACAATCTGCGTATAGCCCGATGTTTGAAAGGAGTTAGTGCAGCTAGATGTCTGGAAATGCATACATTTGTAGACGCAAGTGTTAATGCATACGCTGCCGTCGTATACATCCGAGCTGAAGTAGACGATCAAGTTCATTGCAGCCTTGTAGCGTCGAAAACAAGGGTTGCTCCATTGAAACCAATTTCGATACCTCGCATGGAACTCATGGCTGCTGTTTTGGGACTGAGGTTGGCCAGATGTATCGAGTCTGAAATGTCAGTACACGTTGACAAGAAAGTGTTCTGGACAGACTCTAGAGACGTTCTATTCTGGATACGTTCGGATGTTCGTAAGTTTCACCAATTTGTTGCACTCCGCATTGGCGAAATCTTAGAAGGATCAGATGTGAGTAACTGGAGATGGGTCCCGTCAGCGCAAAATGTGGCCGACGATGGTACCAAATGGACAAGAACGCCTGTCATTAACGAAGCGAATAGGTGGTTCAGAGGGCCTCAATTTCTATATTCGGATGACTCTCAGTGGCCGCAGATGAACATTGATGCGAGCCAACATAGCCATACTATTCTGCAACACGTCGAAGAGCAATTGGAAGCCATGTCACCTTTGAGCTGTATCTCACCAGACCCAGAAGGATTCAGCAAACTGGAGAGATTAAGAGCCGCACAGTTGCGAGTATTGGATTTCTTGCGATCTATTGTCAAGAAGAGCATGGGATCGGAATTAAAGAAGTTACTATTACTTGAGCGGCCAATCGAGATGGATATCATTCTAATACGAGTGTGCCAGGAAACCGAGTATTTCAGCGAGATGAAATGGTTGAAAATGGGAAGCAGTATTATAGATCGGAAGAGCAAGCTATTCAAATGCTTTCCGTACTTGGACGAAGTAAGCATACTGCGCGTCAAGGGAAGAATCGACCTAATAGAAGGAGTCGAAGTAAACCTAAAGCGACCCATAATCCTACCAAGAAGACATCGATTTACATTTCTGCTGGTTGAGTCGTATCATCGCCGGTACCATCATCTGTACGACGAGATCGTGGTCAATGAACTACGGCAAAGGTTCCTGATATTTGGTCTGAGAGCCTTGGTGAGAGAGTTTCTCAAACTTGTCCAGCATGCCGGATGAGGCGCGCGCGTCCTAGGCCTCCAGAAATGAGAAGTCTACCGCGCGAGCGTTTGGCGCACCACATGGCGCCGTTCACCTATACAGGAGTGGATTACTTTGGGCCCATCGACATCATCGTTGGACGACGGCACGAGAAGCGCTGGGGTGTTCTGTTCACATGCCTCACAATTCGTGCCGTACACCTGGATATCGCAACGTCACTGTCAACCGACTCTTTTCTTTGTATTCTAAAGGCATTTATAGCGAGACGTGGTTGCCCGCGACGAATGATGTCCGATAATGGAACTAACTTCCGAGGTGCGAGTAGAGTGTTAAAAGATGAAGTGGAGCGTATATCGACCAGGGATGTGGAGACCAAATACCCAGAAATGGAGTTCATGTTCATTCCGCCAGGCTCACCGCACATGGGCGGTGCATGGGAAAAGATTGGTACGCTCAACAAAGTCCATTCTAACGGAAATCTTGCCGCCTGGTGGATTGCGAGAAGAAGTGCTTCGTGCTGCGTTGGCTGATGTGGAGGGTATTCTCAACTCACGCCCACTCTCATATGTACCACTGGAATCGGCAGACTCAGAAGCGCTTACACCGAACCATTTCCTCTTGGGCCACTCTAGTGGAATTCGTGAACGAGACAGCGAAATACAAAATGGTAACAAGCTTGCCAAAGGATTCAGAATTTCGAGCCAGTTAGCCGATCAGTTCTGGAAAAATGGATTCGAGAATATCTGCCAACGCTTACGCGCCGTACCAAATGGTTCCATCCGCCGCCAGATTCGATCGCCGTGAATGACATTGTTGTTATCGCAGATGAGAATGGCAAACGAAACAGCTGGCCCAAAGGAGTTGTGGTAGATGTTCACCGATCGAGACGGTCAGGTAAGGAGTGCCGTTGTACGCACTCCAGAAGGTATTATGACTCGCCCGCCGTAAAGCTAGCCAAATTAGATTTGAAAATTGGTAATACACAACGCGAATGCTAGTGAATTACGGGGTGGGGAATGTTGGCGGGCGAACTAAATTTTCTACTGGGGCTTCGCCAGCGCATTTCCTACTGGGCATTTGTAATCGGTGATTCTCTTTTGTGCATTGGAATTTCACCGTTACGTTCGCTAGAAGTAGCAATGCAGCTGCAAATTTCGGCAGCGTGATTTAATTTGAATTTGTATTTGAGCCCAAGCAGAGGCAAATAATTGTTAACAATTAAATAGGGATTTGAAGGTGTGCGCAGAGCACGAATGTAAGTAAAATTATGAAATTATATTGAAATGTACGAAATATAATGAAAATAATAAAGATTTCAGCAAATATTGATCCACTACAAGTTGTTGTTTTCGAGTAGTGGATTGCTCGAAGTACGAGCAACGGCACACCAACCAAGGCACGCATCCGGTGCCAACAATTATTATTATTATTATTATTATATATTATTATTATTATTATTATTATTATTATTATTATTATTATTATTATTATTATTATTATTATTATTATTATTATTATTATTATTATTATTATTATTATTATTATTATTATATTATATATTTATTATTATATTATATTATATACTATTATTTTTATAATTTTTATATGTTTATTGTCCAAGTTAATTTATATTATTTAATTTGTTTAGTTGTAGAAAATTATTTGTAGTCTGAGAAAATGGTACTAAATGTCTTGCATGTTTTGTTTTGAGAAGTGGAGCTTTAGTTATCCATGAGTCGAAAGCTCCAAAAATAGCGCCATCTATTGGTGGACTACGTTACTTGCAATGAATTACTAGATCAGCTGATCGTGTTAAGTCCACACCAAAATAGATTAGCGATTACCTTTTTGAGTATAATTATTTGTCAAAATTCCGAAAAAGGTTTTTGTTATTGGTTTTGTTTGCAAGACAATGCATTGGCAGGTTATGTGAAAACCTGGAAAAAGTGTGAAAAAGTGTGACTGAAACTAAAAAAAATAATCTCAGTAAGTGGTTGGTAAAGCCTGATGCATAATTCGTACATGTAAGTATACATTGATACTGCGATGTATAATTGTTATACTAATACGTTAATAATGTTTTTTCGCAAAAGTGCACCTTTGCCGTCCACTTAGCATATGCAATAGATGGTTGTCCACTGCAGGATTTTGTCCTCCCATATCAAGTGCCGTTTTACAGATTAGGGTAAATATTTGTTATACGTATATTTAGTTTTTGTTGTTCTAGTTTCAGTTTTGTGTATTTATTTTTTAGATTCGGCACGCCGTAATAATTTATAATAACCCAGTTTGTAAATTGAGTTCAATCCCTAGTGATAAAACCCATTTATAAACACAGCCAAATTTGTATGTGGAGGAATTTAAATTGTCTGTATGATGAATATTTCCCACACTAAAATGATTGTTTAACGGCCAACAACCAAAGCTCGCCGTCATAGCTTTTGCTGACCACATCCGCTGTTGGTACACAACGAGCAGATGATCTGATGTTGGTTGCAGACTCTCATTGGGGAAACATAACTGCCTCCAAGCAGACTAAGTTTCTGATGAAGAAAAGCACCTGCGTCTGACGGCCCTGCAATCTCCATCTACGGATTGCTCTGTTCTGTGGTAACATCGAAGCGAATATCAGCGTCACCCAGGAGGAAAGCGAACAGCTGAATAGCAGCTAAAGTTTTTTGTTCGTTTTGTTATTGTCAGCTTATTTTTATACCCGCTACCCATAGGGTAGAAGGGTATTATAACTTTGTGCCGGCAGGAAATGTATGTAACAGGTAGAAGGAGGCATCTCCGACCCTATAAAGTATATATATTCTTGATCAGCGTCAACAGCCGAGACGATCTAGCCATGTCCGTCTGTCCGTCTGTGTGTCTGTCCGTCTGTCCGTCTGTCCGTATGAAACACTGGATCTCAGAGACTATAAGAGATAGAGCTATAATTTTTTTCGACAGCATTTGTTATGTTTGCACGCAGATCAAGTTTGTTTCATATTTTTGCCACGCCCACTTCCGCCCCGCAAATCAAAAAATCGAAATACAAGCGTAATTTTAAAGCTAGAGGTGCGAATTTTGGTATATACAATATTTACTATAGTATTTATGATTCCTGAAAATTTGGTTCCGATCAGATAAAATTTGTCGAAGTTATTAAAGAAATACTTTTGTATGGGCAAAACGCCTACTTACTAGGGGTCTTAGTTGCTTTGGCTGACAATCTGGTATATTGTGCCGTCTATGGTATATTTTGAATGTGGTACTATGTCGATATACCAAATATACCATTTGGTATATTTTAGTATTTTTGCAGTATATTCGGTATATTTTGAGAAAATACAGCAAAATATGTTTCTTTTATTCAAAATGGGTAGCGGGTATCTCACAGTCGAGTACACTCGACTGTAGCTTTCTTACTTGTTCTTGTTGTTTTATTGTTCGTTCTACTATTGTTAGTCTAGATTGTTTAGTGTGCATTTTTAAGTGAATGTTTGGAAGTGTTGTAAGTGTATTATGATGTGGCGAGAAAATTGAAAACAACAACTTTTCTTGGGCCCCGCATAATACAAATACCACTGTTTAATTGTACAAGATCACAATGGCAAACATTTAACAATGCATATAAGGCAAAAGAAATTGACAAGATTTACTTGTAAGATTGTATTAACTTATAAAATTTAATGATTTTGTATAGCCCGCCAAGCAGATACAACCATACCTGCATACGTGTGTATGTATGTATGTTTGTTTGATCGTCATTCATAGCAAGCAGCTTTCATGCAGGCGCAAAAGCTCGCAATTATTATCTTCCCCAAAGATACACCACAGACAGGCACCAACACAAGGAAAGTCTGTTCCACTTTCCTTTTGCTTGTGGTCCATCTGACCATAGCGCTGCTACAGCTGTCTGCAGTCCCAGCGGTCAATGACCTTGCGAGACTGGCAATAGCAGTGACAGCCATCATTTCTACTTGTATCCAGTATTTGTCTATACTCTGTGTGCTTGCCTTGTATGAACCAAGAATAGTTAATTTCTACTCTTAATTTATTCCAATATTTAAATGCAAAATAATTATTTATATTATATTTATGCTAGAACATATTTTATATTTATAGGTTAATTATTTTAGTCTTTATTTATTTATTCTTTTTCTATTTGCCTTATCTGATAAATTTCCGCCTCATAATTACTCACCAAGTTTGTCCGTTAGATTATTTATTTATTTATTTTTCTTCTCACTTTGTTTGGTAATGTTGTTAAAATTCAATTTACTTTTGTTATATGTCAATAAATTAAGTATGTTCGCTTAATTGCATAATTTTATTTGGAACCATGCATCACCAAGCAGGAGTAGTTTAGCCGAACCACTTCGTTTTAGGGATCCTGGCAACTTTTAGTTTTTGGCATTTGAATGCAGGATCATGGTAGGGTGGGCGTCGGCACTTGTGTGCTGTTATTGTACAGCTGTGTTGCAACAGAGAGTGGCTCCGTCTTCTTGGTTAACCTACCTTCCTCTCCTTCCCTTTCTCTTCTCGTTCACTATTGTTTAATGTAACCTTCCCACTACACTCCTTCTCGTCTTCCCATATTTACGCGAATTCCTAATGTATTATTGTTCTATAGCGGTGCGTCTTATTAGTTGGGCCTTTTCTTGAATCCCATGCTAACTGAGCAAAGCCCGGAGAAACCAGCGCGCGCTAATAAACCTTCCACCAGCACCAGACGAATACGACACTAGTGATTCGTTACACTTGTTTAACGTACGATTTTAATATGCATTGAAGGCTGATGATCGCTTGAGTGGCAATTGAATTTGATTTTTGTTTATTTTATTTGCACATTTTTGTGTGTCATTATTTTTATGCAGTTTTCTCTCTCTTGAATATGTATTATTATTTTTCCATCATTCTCTACAAAATTTTCCCCAAAATTTCAAGGAAATTAAAATTAGAGAAAAAAAAATAAAATTAAAATGCTAAGCGTAGTGGGCTTGGAAAATCCCTTGTTCGAAGTCCGGCTGCGCCAGTTACATATTCTCCAGCTCTTCCCTCGACCATTGTTTTGATGCGAGAAATCTTGCGCTTAATGTTGGCATATGTCACATTTCCCACGCACTCAAAATTAAATTAAATTAGAATTAATTATGTTTTTAATTGGAAGTTTATTAGTAATTATTTGTGTTTTAGTTAGAGTTGTTTTTAGAGCGTAAAGTTTTAGGTTATATTCACAAAGGAACAAACTTATCAAATTATTATTTATTTCTCCTATTTTATCATTATTTTTGTCTTAAGTAGTTTCAATATGTATACCCTTTTTGTGAAATTATGTTCATTTAATTTAGGTGGTATTGCGCGAGCAGTCTATATCATTGTAGTTGTTGTAATATTTGCCGTTACAGTTGATAATGACGTCACTGTACTGGTGACCGTGGCTATGCAGGTAGGCATGAGGGAAGGGTATGGCGTTTTATCCAACGAGAGCGCAGGAGAGCAAGAACGCGCCCTGCCTTGCGATGTTGGATTGAGTTCATTACTCGGGCTTGGGGTTATTGATCGCGGTTGGTTATTTTTTGTTGGGTTTGCGGTCGCGTTGTCTTGCGTTGACACGAATGAGTGGTATGCGTTGTTACGTTGCAAAGAGAGTCGACGCTCGTCTTGCTGACGTTGGAGCAATGTATGAGTGTCGAATTCACTCATAGCTTAATGTTTTTGATTTTCTTATTTTTATTTGCACAAAAAGTACGAAGTTCATCGCACTAAGCGTCTTTTCGCCCACTGTGTATTTTTGTTTAGAGCTTGCACTGTACTATGCTTTGTTTTTATTTAATTTCCGTTGCACGACAATTTTCATCTGATCGCAACCAAATTTTTAGGAATCATAACTACTATAGTTATTATTATATATACCAAAATTCGCAACTCTAGCTTTAAAATTACGCTTGTTATTGATTTTTTTATTTGCGGGGCGGAAGTGGGCGTGGCACAAATCTGAAACAAACTTGATCTGCGTGCAAACATAACAAATGCTATCGAAAAAAATTATAGCTCTATCTCTTATAGTCTCTGAGATCTACGTGTTCATACGGACAGACGGACAGACACACAGACGGACATGGCTATATCGTCTCGGCTGTTGACGCTGATCAAGAATATATATACTTTATAGGGTCGGAGATGCCTCCTTCTACCTGTTACATACATTTCCTGTCGGCACAAAGTTCTAACCTATGGGTAGCGGGTATAAAATCGCGAATCGCGAATTACAATAATAACTATAGTGAATTGTAATGCCTTAAAATTTGTTTGCGATCAGAAATACTATTGTTTGGCCAAAACGCCTGTTATGCTTTCGATTGTGTGTATTGTAGGGGTGAGCATTTTACATTAATTTTCAATTTGATTTTAAATTTTTGGTGGTATCAATATTTGCGACGCAACTGTTCTGAAAGCTAAGAGCTGCGCGAGTTACAGTCCAGTGACCGAGGGAGTCTCATTTGCGAGAAAATTCTGGAAGATGTTAGAAATACTTACGAATAAAACGACTGTGTTGTGGAGAACAGAATAAGACTGACTATTTTGTCAGTGACAATTTATTACAAAAAGTATGTACATGTGTGTATATATCAGTGTATGCCTATGTATGAGTGTATTATCGTCAGAGTTGCATGGAGTAGTCTTGGAGTTGCCGGATCTGCGTTATTCCATATGGTCGGAGAGAGGGGCATGTTAACTCCTCCCCTCAGTCCAAAGAGAAGGCCATAGGGGAATGGCCGGATCGGAGAAGGATGGCTCGTTGACGTGTTGTTGATGTATGCCACGAACTCCGACGATATTTTGAATTTTAAAATTTTGTGTGTTTTTAATGTTAATGTTGCATTTTTTCGGCGTTAGGGTTTCTTGTTTCTTAACTGTTTTCCTAACTTTTTGTTTGTGTAGTTTTAGTTTATTCATTCGTTTATCATTATTTTTATATTCTTTTTTTGTGTATTTCACAAATTAATAGTAAATTAGAGTTAATATAAGTTGATGAATGGAAACGATTCCGGTGCCTTAACAGCGATTGTTGTGCACATATACGGTCGTTAATCACACAACTTCCATTTATTTTTGTAAACCACTGTGTATTGATGATCCCGGTGCCTTATCAGCGATTGCTGTATACATAAACGGTCATCGCACACAGTAGTTTGAGATGGCGAATTTTTGTTTCTTTTCCATTTTCGTTGGTTTCTTTTATGAGTTTCTGTGTATTGATGATCCCGGTGCCTTATCAACGATTGATATACACATATACAGTCATCACAAACAGAAACTTTTGGTATAATTGTTGTAAATTGTCTCGTATAAGGCCGCTTGTGTGGCTATTGGAATTTATTTTTTGTTTATTTTATTTGCACATTTTTGTGTGTCACTTCCTTTTACACTTGCACGACATTATGTTTTTATGCAGTTTTCTCTCTTTTGAATATGTATTATTATTTTTTCACCATTCACTACAAAAATGTCCACAAAACCCCGTCACCTATTCACTCACCTCAGCCTTCAAGGAAATTAAAATTAGAAAAATTAAAATGGTAAGCGTAGTGGGCATGGTCAATCCCTTGATCGAAGTTCGGCTGAGCCAGTTACAGTCCAGTGACCGACGGAGTCTCATTTGCGAGAAAATTCTGGAAGATGTTAGAAATACTTACGAATAAAACGACTGTGTTGTGGAGAACAGAATAAGACTGACTATTTTGTCAGTGACAATTTATTACAAAAAGTATGTACATGTGTGTATATATCAGTGTATGCCTATGTATGAGTGTATTATCGTCAGAGTTGCATGGAGTAGTCTTGGAGTTGCCGGATCTGCGTTATTCCATATGGTCGGAGAGAGGGGCATGTTAACTCCTCCCCTCAGTCCAAAGAGAAGGCCATAGGAGGGAATGGCCGGATCGGAGAAGGATGGCTCGTTGACGTGTTGTTGATGTATGCCACGAACTCCGACGATATTTTGAATTTTAAAATTTTGTGTGTTTTTAATGTTAATGTTGCATTTTTTCGGCGTTAGGGTTTCTTGTTTCTTAACTGTTTTCCTAACTTTTGTTTGTGTAGTTTTAGTTTATTCATTCGTTTATCATTATTTTTATATTCTTTTTTGTGTATTTCACAAATTAATAGTAAATTAGAGTTAATATAAGTTGATGAATGGAAACGATTCCGGTGCCTTAACAGCGATTGTTGTGCACATATACGGTCGTTAATCACACAACTTCCATTTATTTTTGTAAACCACTGTGTATTGATGATCCGGTGCCTTATCAGCGATTGCTGTATACATAAACGGTCATCGCACACAGTAGTTTGAGATGGCGAATTTTGTTTCTTTTCCATTTTCGTTGGTTTCTTTTTATGAGTTTCTGTGTATTGATGATCCGGTGCCTTATCAACGATTGATATACACATATACAGTCATCACAAACAGAAACTTTTTGGTATAATTGTTGTAAATTGTCTCGTATACGGCCGCTTGTGTGGCAATTGGAATTTGATTTTTGTTTATTTTATTTGCACATTTTTGTGTGTCACTTCCTTTTGCACTTGCACGACATTATGTTTTTATGCAGTTTTCTCTCTTTTGAATATGTATTATTATTTTTTCACCATTCACTACAAAATGTCCACAAAACCCCGTCACCTATTCACTCACCTCAGCCTTCAAGGAAATTAAAATTAGAAAAATTAAAATGGTAAGCGTAGTGGGCATGGTCAATCCCTTGATCGAAGTTCGGCTGAGCCAGTTACAGTCCAGTGACCGACGGAGTCTCATTTGCGAGAAAATTCTGGAAGATGTTAGAAATACTTACGAATAAAACGACTGACAAATTATTACAAAAAGTATGACATGTGTGTGTATGTATCAGTGTATGTGAGAATCTACATATGAGTGTATTATCGTCAGAGTTGCATGGAGTAGGCTTGGAGTTGCCGGATCTGCGTTATTCCATATGGTCGGAGAGAGGGCATGTTAACTCGCGCGATATCTGCATTCGACAACAGCTGCTAGTATTTAATCTAGTAATCGAATATTTGAAGTGAGTTGGCAGGATCAGTTTTGCCATTCACATTGATATCATATTAAACAATATAGATTTTTGGTACATTTTATACCCGCTACCCATAGGGTAGAAGGGTATTATAACTTTGTGCCGACAGGAAATGTATGTAACAGGTAGACGGAGGCATCTCCGACCCTATAAAGTATATATATTCTTGATCAGCGTCAACAGCCGAGACGATCTAGCCATGTCCGTCTGTCCGTCTGTGTGTCTGTGTGTCTGTCCGTCTGTGTGTCTGTCCGTCTGTCCGTATGAACACCTAGATCTCAGAGACTGTAAGAGATAGAGCTATAATTTTTTCGACAGCATTTGTTATGTTTGCACGCAGATCAAGTTTGTTTCAAATTTTTGCCACGCCCACCTCCGCCCCGCAAATCAAAAAATCGAATAACAAGCGTAATTTTAATCACAATGGCAAACATTTAACAATGCATATAAGGCAAAAGAAATTGACAAGATTTACTTGTAAGATTGTATTAACTTATAAAATTTAATGATTTTGTATAGCCCGCCAAGCAGATACAACCATACCTGCATACATGTGTATGTATGTATGTTTGTTTGATCGTCATTCATAGCAAGCAGCTTTCATGCAGGCGCAAAAGCTCGCAATTATTATCTTCCCAAAGATACACCACAGACAGGCACCAACACAAGGAAAGTCTGTTCCACTTTCCTTTTGCTTGTGGTCCATCTGACCATAGCGCTGCTACAGCTGTCTGCAGTCCCAGCGGTCAATGACCTTGCGAGACTGGCAATAGCAGTGACAGCCATCATTTCTACTTGTATCCAGTATTTGTCTATACTCTGTGTGCTTGCCTTGTATGAACCAAGAATAGTTAATTTCTACTCTTAATTTATTCCAATATTTAAATGCAAAAATAATTATTTATATTATATTTATGCTAGAACATATTTTATATTTATAGGTTAATTATTTTTAGTCTTTATTTATTTATTCTTTTTCTATTTGCCTTATCTGTTAAATTTCCGCCTCATAAACACTCACCAAGTTTGTCCGTTAGATTATTTATTTATTTATTTTTCTTCTCACTTTGTTTGGTAATGTTGTTAAAATTCAATTTACTTTTTGTTATATGTCAATAAATTAAGTATGTTCGCTTAATTGCATAATTTTATTTGGAACCATGCATCACCAAGCAGGGAGTAGTTTAGCCGAACCACTTCGTTTTAGGGATCCTGGCAACTTTTAGTTTTTGGCATTTGAATGCAGGATCATGGTAGGGTGGGCGTCGGCACTTGTGTGCTGTTATTGTACAGCTGTGTTGCAACAGAGAGTGGCTCCGTCTTCTTGGTTAACCTACCTTCCTCTCCTTCCCTTTCTCTTCTCGTTCACTATTGTTTAATGTAACCTTCCCACTACACTCCTTCTCGTCTGCCCATATTTACGCGAATTCCTAATGTATTATTGTTCTATAGCGGTGCGTCTTATTAGTTGGGCCTTTTCTTGAATCCCATGCTAACTGAGCAAAGCCCGGAGAAGCCAGCGCGTGCGCTAATAAACCTTCCACCAGCACCAGACGAATACGACACTAGTGATTCGTTACACTTGTTTAACGTACGATTTTAATATGCATTGAAGGCTGATGATCGCTTGAGTGGCAATTGGAATTTGATTTTTGTTTATTTTATTTGCACATTTTGTGTGTCATTATTTTTATGCAGTTTTCTCTCTCTTGAATATGTATTATTATTTTTTCCATCATTCTCTACAAAATTTTCCCCAAAATTTCAAGGAAATTAAAATTAGAGAAAAAATAAAATTAAAATGCTAAGCGTAGTGGGCTTGGAAAATCCCTTGTTCGAAGTCCGGCTGCGCCAGTTACATATTCTCAGCTCTTCCCTCGACCATTGTTTTGATGCGAGAAATCTTGCGCTTAATGTTGGCATATGTCACATTTCCCACGCACTCAAAATTAAATTAAATTAGAATTAATTATGTTTTAATTGGAAGTTTATTAGTAATTATTTGTGTTTTAGTTAGAGTTGTTTTTAGAGCGTAAAGTTTTAGGTTATATTCACAAAGGAACAAACTTATCAAATTATTATTTATTTCTCCTATTTTATCATTATTTTTGTCTTTAGTAGTTTCAATATGTATACCCTTTTGTGAAATTATGTTCATTTAATTTAGGTGGTATTGCGCGAGCAGTCTATATCATTGTAGTTGTTGTAATAGTTGCCGTTACAGTTGATAATGACGTCACTGTACTGGTGACCGTGGCTATACAGGTAGGCATGAGGGAAGGGTATGGCGTTTTATCCAACGAGAGCGCAGGAGAGCAAGAACGCGCCCTGCCTTGCGATGTTGGATTGAGTTCATTACTCGGGCTTGGGGTTATTGATCGCGGTTGGTTATTTTTGTTGGGTTTGCGGTCGCGTTGTCTTGCGTTGACACGAATGAGTGGTATGCGTTGTTACGTTGCAAAGAGAGTCGACGCTCGTCTTGCTGACGTTGGAGCACTGTATGAGTGTCGAATTCACTCATAGCTTAATGTTTTTGATTTTCTTATTTTTATTTGCACAAAAGTACGAAGTTCATCGCACTAAGCGTCTTTTCGCCCACTGTGTATTTTTGTTTAGAGCTTGCACTGCACTATGCTTTGTTTTATTTAATTTCCGTTGCACGACAATTTTCATCTGATCGCAACCAAATTTTTAGGAATCATAACTACTATAGTTATTATTATATATACCAAAATTAGCAATTCTAGCTTTAAAATTACGCTTGTTGTTGGATTTTTTATTTGCGGGGCGGAAGTGGGCGTGGCACAAATCTGAAACAAACTTGATCTGCGTGCAAACATAACAAATGCTATCGAAAAAATTATAGCTCTATCTCTGTTCATACGGACAGACGGACAGACACACAGACGGACATGGCTATATCGTCTCGGCTGTTGACGCTGATCAAGAATATATATACTTTATAGGGTCGGAGATGCCTCCTTCTACCTGTTACATACATTTCCTGTCGGTACAAAGTTCTAACCTATGGGTAGCGGGTATAAAATCGCGAATCGCGAATTACAATAATAACTATAGTAAATTGTAATACCTTAAAATTTGTTTGCGATCAGAAATACTATTGTTTGGCAAAAACGCCTGTTATGCTTTCGATTGTGTGTATTGTAGGGGTGAGCATTTTACATTAATTTTCAATTTGATTTTAAATTTTTGGTGGTATCAATATTTGCGACGCAACTGTTCTGAAAGCTAAGAGCTGCGCGAGTTACAGTCCAGTGACCGAGGGAGTCTCATTTGCGAGAAAATTCTGGAAGATGTTAGAAATACTTACGAATAAAACGACTGTGTTGTGGAGAACAGAATAAGACTGACTATTTTGTCAGTGACAATTTATTACAAAAAGTATGTACATGTGTGTATATACCAGTGTATGCCTATGTATGAGTGTATTATCGTCAGAGTTGCATGGAGTAGTCTTGGAGTTGCCGGATCTGCGTTATTCCATATGGTCGGAGAGAGGGCATGTTAACTCCTCCCCTCAGTCAAAGAGAAGGCCATAGGGGAATGGCCGGATCGGAGAAGGATGGCTCGTTGACGTGTTGTTGATGTATGCCACGAACTCCGACGATATTTTGAATTTTAAAATTTTGTGTGTTTTTAATGTTAATGTTGCATTTTTCGGCGTTAGGGTTTCTTGTTTCTTAACTGTTTTCCTAACTTTTTGTTTGTGTAGTTTTAGTTTATTCATTCGTTTATCATTATTTTTTTATATTCTTTTTTTTGTGTATTTCACAAATTAATAGTAAATTAGAGTTAATATAAGTTGATGAATGGAAACGATTCCGGTGCCTTAACAGCGATTGTTGTGCACATATACGGTCGTTAATCACACAAGTTCCATTTATTTTTGTAAACCACTGTGTATTGATGATCCCGGTGCCTTATCAACGATTGATATACACATATACAGTCATCACAAACAGAAACTTTTTGGTATAATTGTTGTAAATTGTCTCGTATACGGCCGCTTGTGTGGCAATTGGAATTTGATTTTTGTTTATTTTATTTGCACATTTTTGTGTGTCACTTCCTTTTGCACTTGCACGACATTATGTTTTTATGCAGTTTTCTCTCTTTTGAATATGTATTATTATTTTTCACCATTCACTACAAAAATGTCCACAAAAACCCCGTCACCTATTCACTCACCTCAGCCTTCAAGGAAATTAAAATTAGAAAAATTAAAATGGTAAGCGTAGTGGGCATGGTCAATCCCTTGATCGAAGTTCGGCTGAGCCAGTTACAGTCCAGTGACCGACGGAGTCTCAATTGCGAGAAAATTCTGGAAGATGTTAGAAATACTTACGAATAAAACGACTGACAAATTATTACAAAAAGTATGACATGTGTGTGTATGTATCAGTGTATGTGAGAATCTACATATGAGTGTAATATCGTCAGAGTTGCATGGAGTAGGCTTGGAGTTGCCGGATCTGCGTTATTCCATATGGTCGGAGAGAGGGGCATGTTAACTCGCGCGATATCTGCATTCGACAACAGCTGCTAGTATTTAATCTAGTAATCGAATATTTGAAGTGAGTTGGCAGGATCAGTTTTGCCATTCACATTGATATCATATTAAACAATATAGATTTTTGGTACATTTTATACCCGCTACCCATAGGGTAGAAGGGTATTATAACTTTATGCCGACAGGAAATGTATGTAACAGGTAGACGGAGGCATCTCCGACCCTATAAAGTATATATATTCTTGATCAGCGTCAACAGCCGAGACGATCTAGCCATGTCCGTCTGTCCGTCTGTGTGTCTGTGTGTCTGTCCGTCTGTGTGTCTGTCCGTCTGTCCGTATGAACACCTAGATCTCAGAGACTGTAAGAGATAGAGCTATAATTTTTTTCGACAGCATTTGTTATGTTTGCACGCAGATCAAGTTTGTTTCAAATTTTTGCCACGCCCACCTCCGCCCCCGCAAATCAAAAAATCGAATAACAAGCGTAATTTTAAAGCTAGAGTTGCGAATTTTGGTATATATAATAATAACTATAGTAGTTATGATTCCTAAAAATTTGGGTGCGATCAGATAAAATTGTCGAAGTTATTGAAGAAATACTTTTGTATGGGCAAGAACGCCTACTTACTAGAGGTCTTGGTTGCTTTGGCTGACAATCTGGTATATTGTGCCGTCTATGGTATATTTTGAATGAGGTACTATATCGATATACCACATATACCATTTGGTATATTTTTTAGTATTTTTGTAGTATATTTGGTATATTTTGAGAAATATACCGCAAAATATATATTGCTTTTACTCAAAATGGGTAGGGTATCTCACAGCCGAGTACACTCGACTGTAGCTTTCTTACTTGTTATATTCCATTATAAAGTTTTCATTAACTTATAAATTGTTTAATTTTAAATTTAATTATAATGTAACGTAAACTCAAACCAAAACAAGTTAGAAAGCTACAGTCGAGAGTACTCGACTGTGAGATACCCGCTAAATATACCGAATATACTAAAAATACTAAAACATACCAAATTTGTATATGTAGAATATATATATATATAATTATATGTTCGCGATGCACGAACGGTAAAAAAAAAATATAAAACACAAGGATTTATTTTTTTACTTAATAGACTACTTTATTTTTATTTATAAGCTCGCGGGCTACGCGTCTTAAGTGAGAAAGTGTCTTTAAAAACTAAACTCACAATATGCTGAGCTCTAACATGAAAGTTCTTATTACGACTTAGGGCTAACATACGTGTGATGTTTGTGTTTGTGTTAGTGCAATAATGCTGAGTCCTCAAGTTGCAATGGAAATTTTTAATTGACTTTGGACTTTGTAACGTGTAACGAAGCTTGTTCGTTTTAGAAGCTGGTGTACTTGTAACGATACGAAAGCGGTACGCGATCGCTACGGCTGTTGTCTGGTCGGATGGGAGTGGGCTAAAGAGAAAAAAATACTTTCCGCTACATGCTTCCGTAGATTAATTATACTATTAATAAATTCGCGTACTTAAGGGAGGAGGAAAACGGGGAAAAGACATACAAGGACTGTAAACAAAAGAGGTAAAGAGTTAGAAGAAAACTGGAGGAAAGACAAGTTAGGGATCTACCTTCGACTTGGAGCACTTCTCCTGCAAAGCCAATGGAAAAATCAATTTAAATGACAGGATCCCTCAGAAGCTCCTCGTTACTCAACCCTCCCCATACAAACGCTGCATGGTTCCAAATTTGAAAACTTACTCGCACATACTAAACATTATAACAAATTTATTTAAATTAAGAAACATAAAGAAAAGGCACATAAGGCAACAAAAGAAAACATGGACGGAATATGAAAATACGACGTTGAAATATTAAAGCTAATTTAAATCTATTTCATAAATAGTTAAAAACTAAATAAATAGATAAATAGAAATAAATATGATTAATAGAAATAGTTAGTTAATATTTCATATTGCAATTTTTATATGGATCGCTAAATTAATAGATAGTTTTATGTACTATAAAACTATTTAATTAGGAATCCATATCTTTATATGGCAATGGACCATCGGCAAAAGCCCAGCCCTAAGAAACTTAAGGTTTCTCAGGCGCAGCGAAACGAAGCTGCCGGCAAAACAAATAAAAATAAACTTTGTTTGGTCTTTAAATTTTGCATTCAACAGATGCAATACACAAAAAGCTCTGTAGCGAACAATATGAGAAAAAAAAGCTATGTAGATATAAACAAAAGCTCACTTACAGCACTCTCCAGCGACGAAAGATCTTTCACAGCCGGTGATATGTGTGTGTTGTTATGTTGTTGTGGTTGCAGCTGTGGAACAAAAATTTAAAGCCCTAACCAAAAGCTTTCTACTGAAATGTTGATCTGAGCTTTTATGCCAGATGTTCCATTGTTTACTTTGTAAACAATTATAAATGTAATTTTAAAATTGCAAATTCATGACAGAAAACGGAAGTATTTACGAACAAGACATATGTAGAACGACTTATGGTAACTAATGAAGTTCATTTACATTTGATACATAGTATATGATACCACAAAATCATATGTAAATTTACATCACAGTTTTTCTTCCATTCAACATATATATATGAACGCAAACAAGACTTCAAATGAACAAAATATAATACAGAGAAGCACCAACTAAGTGGCAGAAGGCCCAAAATGAACAATGGCGGAATACATATACTGAACAACACAATCATCTATGGCACGATCATCTTCGGAGACATTTCCTCTGGTGGTCGCACGGTCACTTGCGCATATACCACATCTGGGGTAATGTTGCCGTTCTCCTTGCTTTCCCTCTTAGGGACAACTCCCAATGCAAATTGCGGGGCGGCGGTGCGGTAGCGCTGCAAATCGCTCCTCAAATTTGTGCCCAATTGCAGTGCTGACTCCCGCTTGCAGCTATCAGCTGATCTGCTGCAGCTTTCGCAGCAGTCGTGCAGAGGCTTTCAAAGCTTTAGTACAAGCTTTGTTCTGCCGGCTGTCGAAGCGGAGTGGATGAGCTTTGCTTGGTGGCTTAACTTCGTAAGCACCAACAACATCCAAAAGTACAATATGGAACTACGTGCCGTCTGATTTTGAAAGAAAAATCAGATCATGAATACATGTAAGCTTTATATCTGCAATAGTGCAATAGTTACCCTGCCTTTTGGACGGCACCATAAAATCTCAAAATTTGTCTCCGCCTGTTGGCCTTCGGCAGCTGACCGAAAAAGGGGTGTTTTCACACAATTTCTCTATTCGCACTATGCACTTTTTATTTAACTGAATATTTATGTTGGCTGAATATTTATGACCGTCGCACTTAATTCGCAATTTATATATGTATTTTTTCCTGGTGCGACTTGTCACAACCAATTCAGAAAATGCCTTTTTGAGATTGCATGACCAGCACGAATGAGAAAAAACTGGCTTGTCAATAGGGCGTTAATCTTTGATGCATTCTTAACTTCCCATTCTTTGACATTCACTGCCTCAAGATGCATCTATCGCAAAAATCTTTTGTTGTTGCCAAGCCCCACACACAGATGGCGCTAATAAATTTGTGCCAACAAAATACAATTATCCTAAAAGTTTCTACTAACATTAAACAATTATTATACATTTAACATTTAACTAACAAAAATTGAATTATTAACATATATATACATAACTTTAATAAATATACTACATTAACTACTTTTTCTACGAAAAGAGCCGCGGCGCTGACGTTTTCCAATAGCAAAAAAAAACTTTGTCTACTTTTAGGCCTAACAAATAAATGTTGGCGGTCCAAGCGACCACTACAATCCCCCTGCCAAAATCACACTTTGGGGTCATCACTCCAAAAAGTGATACTCGCTTGGACGAATTGCTTGATATGCGATTTATTGTTTTAAATCTTTAACATGATATTTTAAAATGAATCGCCCTTGGGTATCTCTAACTCATAATAACTAATGCTCAACTTATGCTTAATGCGAGATTTCACAAGTGTTGGAGTTAGGTTCGCATTAAAGCCTTTTCCAAACTTATTTTGTTGAAACCTTCGCCCATCAACTTCTGGACCAATTCTAAAATCTACTTCTCGACTTCTAAGATTGTACTGCTCTTCTTTTCTTCGTGCTTCCGTTTTATGCTCTGTTGAGTCGTTTGCCTTATTATATCAACGGAATCCGCTCGATGAAAACTAGCTGTGCGGTTTTCTAGAAGTTCTAAATTTCTTAGACGTGGATAGGTATTGCCATTAAGAATCATGTGTTGTCCAAATGCCACACAATATGGACTGACATTTTCTGCTAACTGCCTGCTGGATCGTAACGCACACAAAAGCTCCTCAATCGATTGATGCTGCCGTTGCCTGACTGAAGACAATTGCCTAGGAGCAGAGTCAACTCTATAGCTTTCAACTTGAGTCGCTGAATTAACTGACAACCTGTGAAAGCCACCTTCACTCGCTTTCGACAAGTCCTGCGGATGCTGGGTTGCTACGTCCTCCGCAATACTCTGCTGCAAACTAACCATTGGTGGCACAACTGGTGCTAGATCTGAATTCGGCTGAACAAGTTCGGGCATACAAGTCGGTGCAATATTGCTAGAGCCTGTGATTAACAGATTTTGCGCTACTGCCTGGCTTTTGAACTTTGATAGCTTTTGTTCTTCTGAACTCTGAACTGCACTTAGTTCTTCTGCCAAACTCATGGATTTGCTTAACACAGTCTTACAACTTGGGCAGACTTCGTTATTTTCAGTCGCAGTACTGAAACACATATGATGAAAATAGTGATTGCAACTCGTTGTTAGAAGTTGAGCTGGATACTCTCCTTCTTTCGAGCATACACCACAGAAAGTTTCTCCCGCCATTCTCTGATATAGTAGATTACACTTTCCACTAACGGGTCTGGCCATTTTGGATATTTATAAATTGCTAACTAAACAAAAAACGTATGAAACACAAAACAATAATGACAGTAATAATAATAATAGTAATAATAATAAATAAACAGTAAATGCAATCAAACTCAAAAAGATACCAATATAACATAAATAAATTTGGAACCATGCAACACTTATCGAAGGAAGAGTTGCTAACTAATAGTCGAATGTAGATATTGAAAACAAAGAAAATAGGGAATCTGAAAAGTTGCTCCAGATATAGCGGCAAGTTAAGTAGTTCGAAACCACTTACTCGTTTCAAGCGAATATCTAGAAACAATATCCAAATACAGATAGGGTTTGTTGCATCGCTACCACTTACACTCGTACCCACGTAAAAGATAACGACCATGTTCGTGTGTATTGATTAACACAGAAAAAATAGATATTGAGAAAAAGAAAATAGGAAATTCGAAAACATAGATAGATTTTGGTTACATCACTACCACTTACACTCGTATCCACGCAAAAGATATCGACCATGCTCGTGTGTATTGATTAACACAGAAAAAAATAGATATTGAGAAAAAGAAAATAGGAAATTCGAAAACATAGATAGATTTTGGTTACATCAGTACCACTTACACTCGTATCCACGCAAAAGATATCGACCATGCTCGTGTGTATTGATTAACACAGAAAAAAATAAATATTGAGAAAAAGAAAAGAATAGGAAATTCGAAACATTGTTCCAAATACACATCGATTTTGGTTGTATCACTACCACTTACACTCGTATCCACGCAGAAGATAACGACCATGCTCGTGTGTAGTGATCAACACAGAATCAAAAAGCAGATATCGAAAAAGAAGAAAAGAATAGGAAATTCGAAGCATTGTTCCAAACACAGGTAGATTTTGGTTGCATCACTATCACTTACACTCGTATCCACGCAGAAGATAACGACCATGCTCGTGTATAGTGATCAACACAAAATCAAAAAGTAGGTATTGGAAACAAAAGAAATAGGAAATTCGAAACATTGTTCCAAATATAGATCGATTTTGACTGCTTCACTACCACTTACACTCGTATCCACGCAGAAGATAACGACCATGCTCGTGTATAGTGATCAACACAGAATCAACAAGAAAGATATTTGAAACAAAAGAAATAGGAAATTCGAAACACTGCTCCAAATATAGCGGCAAGTTAAGTAGTTCGGAACCACTTACTCGTTCCAAGCAAATATTTAGAAACAATGTTCAACCACCTATAGATTTTGGTTGCATCACTACCACTTACACTCGTATCCACGCAAAAGATAACGACCATGCTCGTGTGTAGTGATCAACACAGAATCAGAAAGCGGACGAACTCCATTGTTTACTTTGTATTGACTGCTATGTTTCTATCTAGCGGCAAGTTGCAGTTTTATCCGCAAGAAAACTTGGCTCCAGCTAAGACTCCACATAAGCACCAATGCAAAATATTTCGAAAATATTTTTTCGAAGACAGGCTAGCTAACATACAACAGTACAATAAAACAATTACGCTAACCTGGCCTCACGTTTGGGCGCCAAATAATATAATTAAACTGTAACGTGTAACGAAGCTTGTTCGTTTTAGAAGCTGGTATACTTGTAACGATACGAAAGGGGTACGCGATCGCTACGGCTGTTGTCTGGTCGGATGGGAGTGGGCTAAAGAGAAAAATTCTTTCCGCTACGTGCTTCCGTAGATTAATTATACTATTAATAAATTCGCGTACTTAAGGGAGGAGGAAAACGGGGAAAAGACATACAAGGACTGTAAACAAAAGAGGTAAAGAGTTAGAAGAAAACTGGAGGAAAGACAAGTTAGGGATCTACCTTCGACTTGGAGCACTTCTCCTTTACGGTGCACACATTGGTGCAGACGCCCACCCTACCATGATCCTGCAAAGCCAATGGAAAAATCAATTTAAATGACAGGATCCCTCAGAGAAGCTCCTCGTTACTCAACCCTCCCCATACAAACGCTGCATGGTTCCAAATTTGAAAACTTACTCGCACATAGTAAACATTATAACAAATTTATTTAAATTAAGAAACATAAAGAAAAGGCACATAAGGCAACAAAAGAAAACATGGACGGAATATGAAAATACGACGTTGAAATATTAAAGCTAATTTAAATCTATTTCATAAATAGTTAAAAACTAAATAAATAGATAAATAGAAATAAATATGATTAATAGAAATAGTTAGTTAATATTTCATATTGCAATTTTTATATGGATCGCTAAATTAATAGATAGTTTTATGTACTATAAAACTATTTAATTAGGAATCCATATCTTTATATGGCAATGGACCATCGGCAAAAGCCCAGCCCTAAGAAACTTAAGGTTTCTCAGGCGCAGCGAAACGAAGCTGCCGGCAAAACAAATAAAAATAAACTTTGTTTGGTCTTTAACTTTTGCATTCAACAGATGCAATACACAAAAAGCTCTGTAGCGAACAATATGAGAAAAAAGCTATGTAGATATAAACAAAAGCTCACTTACAGCATTCTCCAGCGACGAAAGATCTTTCACAGCCGGTGATATGTGTGTGTGTGTTGTTATGTTGTTGTGGTTGCAGCTGTGGAACAAAAATTTAAAGCCCTTACCAAAAGCTTTCTACTGAAATGTTGATCTGAGCTTTTATGCCAGATGTTCCATTGTTTACTTTGTAAACAATTATAAATGTAATTTTAAAATTGCAAATTCATGACAGAAAACGGAAGTATTTACGAACAAGACATATGTAGAACGACTTATGGTAACTAATGAAGTTCATTTACATTTGATACATAGTATATGATACCACAAAATCATATGTAAATTTACATCACAGTTTTTCTTCCATTCAACATATATATATGAACGCAAACAAGACTTCAAATGAACAAAATATAATACAGAGAAGCACTAACTAAGTGGCAGAAGGCCCAAAATGAACAATGGCGGAATACATATACTGAACAACACAATCATCTATGGCACGATCATCTTCGGAGACATTTCCTCTGGTGGTCGCACGGTCACTTGCGCATATACCACATCTGGGGTAATGTTGCCGTTCTCCTTGCTTTCCCTCTTAGGGACAACTCCCAATGCAAATTGCGGGGGCGGCGGTGCGGTAGCGCTGCAAATCGCTCCTCCAAATTTGTGCCCAGTTGCAGTGCTGACTCCCGCTTGCAGCTATCAGCTGATCTGCTGCAGCTTTCGCAGCAGTCGTGCAGAGGCTTTCAAAGCTTTAGTACAAGCTTTGTTCTGCCGGCTGTCGAAGCGGAGTGGATGAGCTTTGCTTGGTGGCTTAACTTCGTAAGCACCAACAACATCCAAAAGTACAATATGGAACTACGTGCCGTCTGATTTTGAAAGAAAAATCAGATCATGAATACATGTAAGCTTTATATCTGCAATAGTGCAATAGTTACCCTGCCTTTTGGACGGCACCATAAAATCTCAAAATTTGTCTCCGCCTGTTGGCCTTCGGCAGCTGACCGAAAAAGGGGTGTTTTCACACAATTTCTCTATTCGCACTATGCACTTTTTATTTAACTGAATATTTATGTTGGCTGAATATTTATGACCGTCGCACTTAATTCGCAATTTATATATGTATTTTTTCCTGGTGCGACTTGTCACAACCAATTCAGAAAATGCCTTTTGAGATTGCATGACCAGCACGAATGAGAAAAAACTGGCTTGTCAATAGGGCGTTAATCTTTGATGCATTCTTAACTTCCCATTCTTTGACATTCACTGCCTCAAGATGCATCTATCGCAAAAATCTTTTTGTTGTTGCCAAGCCCCACACACAGATGGCGCTAATAAATTTGTGCCAACAAAATACAATTATCCTAAAAGTTTCTACTAACATTAAACAATTATTATACATTTAACATTTAACTAACAAAAATTGAATTATTAACATATATATACATAACTTTAATAAATATACTACATTAACTACTTTTTCTACGAAAAGAGCCGCGGCGCTGACGTTTTCCAATAGCAAAAAAAATTTTGCCTACTTTTAGGCCTAACAAATAAATGTTGGCGGTCCAAGCGACCACTACAACTTTTGAAAGTGGCATGATCGCCAATGTAATAGGATCTTTTGTTTGTGACAGTTGGTCCCGTCGCGGCAAGTGTTTATGTTTATGATATGACTTGTGGGAAAGAATTTGGAAGATAGGGGAATAATTATGAGTATGTGTCACGTACGAGAAATTATTCTGGTGGTGGATATATTACTCCCCAACCTATAGAGATTAGCTTGTCCTCAAGCGTTTAGTTCAGGGTACATAAGTGGGACTGGAATTTCAATATTATCGGTTTCAGCATTAGCACTTATGTCTGTGTCATGTGTTCTTACAAATTTTAGTGTTATTATGTTGAATAGTGTTTTAATTTTCTTATTCACTAGGTTGTATATAACAATGAGGATTAAAATTAATACAATCATAATTATTGGATATTTATAATTATTGTTTTCTCTATTGTTATACATAATCATTTCTTTTATTTCAATGTGTGATAGTGGTTCTATTTTAGTTACATTGTACTCTGTAAACATAATGGTTGTAAATTGTTGTGCTCTTTTGAAATTTTAACATTTTTAATTCAATAGTACAATTAAATATTTTTATCATTTTATCTTGTTCGATGTACATATCTAAGTCATTACAATTCTGATTTAGTTTGGTTCTGGTTAAGTTCCAGGTTATTATGATATTCGGCTCTACTATTTGTATAAATTCTTGTTTACGATATTTATTAAAAGTGCAAACTGGAGTTTCATGTTTTATTATATTAGTTATGCATTGGTCATTTATGATCTTTTTAGAGATTGAATTCGAAACAAAGTTATTGTGTAGATAAAATTTTCCTTCAACATTTTCATTGATGATTTGTCCATTCTTATCTGGGTAAGGGATTACTTGGAAAGTTTTAGTTTCAAGATTACTCAATGGAATGTGGGACATGATGAAAATTTAATTTGTAAGTGTACTGAACCAAGCAGAAGTTTTAATATTCATTAACTTTTCGTGATTAATGTGATCTATTTGATCGTGTTTAAGTAATTTTGGATTAAATATTCCTAAGCGAGTTAATTGTAGGCTTAGTTCGATATCTTCTATATATTCGGTAAAATGTTCAATGTTAAAAATTAATGAATTTAATTGTTTCTCTTCTTCCAAAATTTTGCTTTGATTATTTATAATATTAATACCTTGATTAAATGTATTTATAAAATCATTAAGATTATTTGCCTGAATTGAATTATGGGCAATAATGTTAATTTGGTTTTCAAATTGTTTCTTATCTTCTTCATCTAATGTGCCAAAAAGGAATTTAAGGGATGATCTTATGAAATCGAATAAACCTCGTTTAGTACGACTTGTTATTCTGATACCTGCCATTTGTTTTTCTAATTTATTCATTAAATATTTTATTTGGGGTACTTGTTAAAGATATGGCTTTGAGTTAATAATAAATCAAAAGAGTTCTCTATTTGTGTTACGTTTATAGTTAAACAATGATGTTCGAAGGATATTGGTAAATTAATTGTTCCTGACTCAAATAGGATGAATCCTTGATCATTTTGAATGGGATTTACTTCGACTTGTTGAGCGTTTACGGTTGTGCAAATAATTGACAATATAAGTAACATCAGCAATTTAGGATGTTTCATCATTTGGGCTGGAATTAACATATTTGCTTTTGTTAATTACTTTCTTCTTTTAAACTTCGATCTATAGTGTGTAACTTTTCTGCCTCTATTAGTTTCTTCGTAATGCTTTTCATCGAGCTTTTAATGTTACCTGTCTTTTTGAAAGGATTTGTTGTTTTGATTTAACCAATGGAGCTTGTCTAAATCGTGTATCTACTTCAAAATCACTTCTGTTTTATTGAGGTTATTTATTTGATTTACTTTATTCTCTTGTGAGTTATATTCAGGGGTTCCTGCATAAATAAAATATCTGCTGGAGTTCTATTAGTTGCCTTATGTTTCGTTTTATGATTATAAGTATATAATATTGTTTCGAACTTTGTAATTTTATTTTCAATATTATCGTCGCTTCCTATTATTCTTAACTTTTCATTTATAGTTTTATGAAACCTTTCTATATCCGATATTCCTGTTTTACTTGTTGTTATGTTAATTTTATGCCTTCTTCTTGTAACCAAATTTGCAAAGCCGCACTGATGAATGCTGAATCTTTGTCTGCTTTTATCTCTATGGGTTTTCCCATTTCATTGAAAACTTTTAGTAAAGCTCTTTTAGCTTCTAACCAATCTCTACTTTGAGCTTCAACTAATGTTGTGAATTTGGAATAAACATCTATACAAGAAAGAAATTGTTTCTTACCTATCATATAAAAATCTATTACATATTTATCCCTAACATTAAGTACTTCGGGTGATATCTCGAACGTGAGTTTTGTATCTCTATGTTCGGTTTTAGCTATGTTGCAAATTTCACATTCATTAATTAGATTTTGTATTAGTTTCTGGTAATCAGGTAATAATATTTTTCCTTAAACCAATTTATTGTTTTTCTATACCTGGATGTAACAACTTTTTATGTATTTTTAAAATTAATTCTTTAAACTCTGCAAAAGTTTGTAAGTCAATTAATTTTAAGCTTGTTTTCATTATTTTAGTTGACTTGGGCTTATTATTTCTAAATAGGCTCTTTGAAAAATTGGAAAATCTATTTCGTTATGAAAATAGACAATACTATTTTTCGAGCAAAGATATTCCTTTATCATATCTTTGGCATATTGGTTAGTCATTTCCTTGTAAGAAATTTTAATGTTAAGTTTATGAAAATAGTGAGTTGTTTCAACTTTATTATCGTCATTTTTATGAATTCTATTTGCCTGTTAAAGTAGTTTAAAGGACTTTCGGTTATTGGTATGTGATATTGACTGTCCTCTTGAGCACTATGTATAGTTGCTCCTGTGCTAATTGCATCTTCTCCTAAGAAATTCTCTTCTATTTTTATACGTGAAAGTGCATCTGCTACGTTATTTTCTTTTCCTGGTAAATACTTGATTTGATAATCGTATTCGTTTAATCGGATTTTCCATCTTTGTAATTTCATGTTTGGTTCTTTAATGTTACTGAGCCAAACTAGTGGCTTGTGATCACTTAAGATCTGGAATTTTCTACCGAATAGGTAAGAACGGAAATATTTGGTTGCCCACACGATAGCTAATAGTTCTTTCTCTATAGCTGAATAGTTTGATTCGTGTTCGTTTAAAGTTCGACTTGCATAGCAAATGGGTTTGTGTTCCTGTGATAGAACGGCGCCTATAGCGAAGTTGCTAGCATCTGTAGTCAATGAGAATGATTTCTCGAAATTCGGATAAACTAGTATCGGATCGGACGTTATTAAAACTTTGAATTTTTCAAATGCTGACACATAAGTGGGATCTTTTATGTTTATGGTGGCGTTTTTCTTTAACTTTGTTGTCATGGGTTTTGCAATATTTGCGAAATTGGGTATAAATTTGCGATAAAATCCGCATAAACCTAGGAATGATTTGATTTCTTTTGGTGTCTTTGGTATTGGGAATTCAACAATTGCCTTAATTTTGTTTGGATTTGGTTTTATACCTTGCGTGGTGATTACATGCCCGAGGAAATCAGTTTCCTTTTTCATGAATTCGCATTTGTCTAATTGTAATTTCAAATTTGCTTCCCGAAGTTTTGAGAAGACTTTCGAAATGGACGATATGTGCTCTTCCAATGAAGTGGAGTAGATAATAATATCATCTAAGTAAACTAGACAATCCTTGAAGATCAGATCTTCAAGTAGGTTATTCATACAGCGCTGGAAAGTCGCTGGAGCATTTTTAAGCCCAAAGGGCATACGAGTAAATTCGTAGTGACCATGCTTGGTTGAAAAGGCAGTTTTGCAATTGAGTCGGGATTCATTTGGATTTGATGGAAACCCTTTGCAAGATCGATCGTAGTGAAGTATTGGCATTTGCCTAACTTGTCTAGGATCTCATCCATATTTGGTATGGGGAATTTGTCGTCAATGGTTATTTCATTGAGGTTTCGGTAGTCAATGACTAACCGGAATTTTTGCTTTCCTGAAGCGTCCATTTTCTTTGGAACAATCCAGATGGGTGAACAGTAAGGGATTTTGATTTTTAATTATGCCCTGCTCTATCATTTCGTTGATTTGTTTATTGACTTCTTGATCGTAAGCCTGTGGGTATTTATAGGGTCTTTTATATAATGGGTCTTCGTGTTTCGTTTGAATTGAATGCTTAATCGTACTAGTGAAAGTCAAATTTTCACCTTCCCGGTACTGAATATCGCGAAATTCATGTAAAACCTTTTTTAGTTTTTCTACCTCTTCTGTGTTGAGATGTTCAAGTCTGAACTCATTACACTCTTTTAATTCATCTTCGATTGCGAAGTTGAATGGCCTATCTTCTGTCAAGGGTGGGTTTGCACAATCTTCTGTGTAAGCTTCTTCAGAATTTTCTTCTTCGTTTTGAAATGTAAATTTATATTCTCCTAATGTAACTGTGCCATTTTCGTAATCAATTTGGGATTTACTGGCTTTTAAGTATTCTCTTCCTAATAGCACATCATAATTTTCAGAGAAATTATGAGTGTAAAATTTTGTCTTGTAGGGCAAAAGTCTGCTGGGACTAAAAAGTATACTTTCTGATAATTTGGTAGTGCCATTAATTGTTTGAACATTGATTGATTTTTATGAATTGGAAAACTGAAAATATTTTTGTTTTAAAAGGTTTATTGAGGAACCTGTATCAATGATACATTTTAGGTTCACTTCATTCATTTTGATTCTTATGTATGGTGTGTTTGCTCTGCATTTAGTTCCGAGGCACTTTGATGAAAATTTTCACCATGCTCCATTTTGAACTGGCCACTTTGGCTCTCTCTTTGTCTTTTACCGGTGGGTGAGGCCCACGGCTTGTTGAGGTGTAAGGGTTTTGGGTTTGAGCTTCTTTTAGTTTTTATTGAATTCTTGGTGAAGATTTTGATTATTCTGATTTGAATTTGAGTAATTAGTTTGTGGTTTTGAATTGGACGAATCATCTGAATGAGAATTGTTTGAATAGTTTGCGTAAGATTTATTTTGATTCCTACGACTATTGTTTTCACTTTTATGGTTATTCTGAGTCTCATAAGACTCATAAATGCCTTCTGTTTGAGCAACGGCTTTTAGCTTGCTTATTGAAGTTATATCATGCCTTGCTAAGGTCATGTATATCCTGTCTGGTAATTTTCTGGTTATTACATTTTTGTTGTTATTTTTAATGCATTTTTATAAATTATTGCTGTGCTACCGTCAGTGTCTAGTGCTAACTTATTGCTAATAATATAGGATTTTCTCTCGAGCTCCTTTACGAACTTACGTAGGCTTCCATTCCAGTTGGTATTGTATAGTCTTCTTAGTAACTCTTCATAAGGTGTCTGCGTCCTGAATTCCTCGATTAGGGACGATCTCAGCGACATCCAATTGTTGGATTGTGTAATCTGGGATGTACGCAAGGCTTCTCCATCCAGTTGTCGCTCAATAGCACCGAAGATTACGCTGCTTTGGCGTACATCAGTTGTTGGGTATAGAGACAGAATGAAATCTATTCTCTTTATAAATGCCGACAAATTTTCTGCTCCGTTATCAAACGCTGGCACGTGTTTGATTTGATTTAGACACTGGTTTAAGTGTGCTTCTGTTAATTCGGTTGCCGTTTTTGAATTGTTATTGATTTGCACACGTGGTTCGGGTTTTGAGTTTTTATTATGACGGATTTTTACAAGGTTTTGTATTACCGTTTTAATAACGCACTCACGCACGTAGATGTTTTCGCGGATACGTTTTGTCTAGTTCACAACTAGGACGCGTTCACCCAGGACAATGTTAAAGTCCTTCTTCTTCACGACTGCTTTGTTGATTCAGTAACTAGTACGACGTATCCTACCGGCTGCGCCAATTATATGGTCGTGGTGCACGAACGGTAAAAAAATATAAAACACAAGGACTTATTTTTTTTTACTTAATAGACTACTTTATTTTTATTTATAAGCTCGCGGGCTACGCGTCTTAAGTGAGGAAAGTGTCTTTAAAAACTAAACTCACAATATGCTGAGCTCTAACATGAAAGTTCTTATTACGACTTAGGGCTAACATACGTGTGATGTTTGTGTTTGTGTTAGTGCAATAATGCTGAGTCCTCAAGTTGCAATGGAAATTTTAATTGACTTTGGACTTTTGAAAGTGTTTGTTGTTTGTGACAGTTGGTCCCGTCGCGGCAAGTGCTTATGTTTATGATATGACTTGTGGGAAAGAATTTGGAAGATAGGGGAATAATTATGAGTATGTATCACATACGAGAAATTATTGTGGAAGTTGATATATTACTCCTCCAACCTATAGAAGTTAGCTTGTCCTCAAGCGTTTAGTTCAGGGTACATAAGTGGAACTGGAATTTCAATATTATCGGTTTCAGCATTAGCACTTATGTTTGTGTCATGTTTTCTTACAAATTTTTGTGTTATTGCGTTGAATAGTGTTTTAATTTTCTTATTCACTAAGTGGTATATAACAATAAGGATTAATATTAATACAATCATAATTATTGAATATTTATAAATAGTGTTTTCTCTATTGTTATACATAATCATTTCTTTTATCTCAATGTGTGATAGTGGTTCTATTTTAGTTACATTGTATTCTATAAAGATAATGGTTGTAAATTGTTGTGCTCTATTTGAAATTTTAACATTTTTTATTTCAATGGTACAATTAAATATTTTCATTATTTTTTCTTTTTAATGTACATATCTAAATCGTTACAATTTTGATTTAGTTTGGTTCTGGTTAAGTTCCAGGTTATTATAATATTCGGCTCATGTTTTATTATATTAGTTATGCATTGGTCATTTATGATCTTTTTAAAGATTGATTTCGAAACAAAGTTATTGTGTAGATAAAATTTTCCTTCAATATTTTCATTTATGATTTGTCCATTCTTATCTGGGTAAGGGAAAGTATTAGTTTCAAGATTACTCATTGGGATATGGGACATTATGAAAATTGCATGTGTAAGTGTATTGAACCATGCAGAAGTTTTGATATATATTAATTTTGTCGTGATTAATATGATCTATTTGATCGTGTTTAAGTAATTTTGGATTGAAGATTCCTAAGCGAGTTAATTGTAAGCTTAGTTCAATGTCTTCTATATATTCGGTGAAATGTTCAATGTTAAAATTAATGAATTTAATTGCTTTTCTTCCTCCAAAATTTTGCTTTGATTATTTATAATGTTTATATGTACATTTATTAAATTGTTTATAAAATTATTAAGATTATTTGCCTGAATTGAATTATTGGGCAATGGTTGATGCGAGCGCATTGCTAAGTGAGTGGCACACCTCCGCTCCGCCGACCGAAAAGCACTCAAAGCTTTTTGCTCACTAGCATTGCACTTAAGCTCCAGTGCTCTCAGCTTCTCTCTCCCACAACTCACCACCGCTGAGCGCAGCGGCGCATTAGAGCATCGAAATGCCGTCGGCATTTTTCCTATGCTCAGTTCTGAACTACGTTTCTCTTCGATCGGTTACAAACACCCCCAAATCTGTGCGTCCAACAACCCGAACGTTTGAAAATATACACAATATATATAATAGTGAAAACCGCGAGTGTTTTATTTCGGGAAAAGGAAAATCTTGGTACTTTCAGCGCCCCTACAAAAACATTGGTCCTTCGAGCCGGAGAAAAGGTTATCATCGGCATTCCAGCATACTCTGCAGATAAGTGCCACTAGTTTTTCTTCTTTCCTATTCCTTCTTCTACGGTCGTCCGCCCCTTAAGTTCCGCCATATTGCGCAAAAGTTTTCCAATAGCTTTTGCCAAATTGCCTTCTTTTTCTTCGGACGACCTTTTCTATGGTTTTTTTCCTATGTACATATATAATTAACAATTATATCTGTTTTTCCGCCAATCGCGTACGTATCAGAGAACGGCACGGGTATACACACTCAACCGGTGCACCGGTTACTCATGTGCCTTTTCGATACACTTGCACTCATAAGTGTGAGTAGCCAAAATAAACACACTCATGAGCCTTATACTCATGAGCAATATGTGTATCGAAAGGCTTATACTCATGAGCAATAAGTGTATCGAAAAGCTTATACTCATAAGTGTGAGTATCAAGAAAGGCCCGACACTTATTGTGCAAGTGCCGAGGCATACTCGGCAATTTGCGATCGGTGATTGTATACACTCGGGTAAAGCCGGTGCCGGTGGTTATGGGTAAGTGTATCCGATACACTTGGTAAAAATTATGAGTGGACCGGCTCGATTGTATGTATGTACATACATAAGTATGTTTGTTTGTATGTACATATATTGAGATGCAAGAAATGCCGTCGCCTTTTGTATTGTTCTTGTTATTGCTGGTGCGCTGTTCTTGCACTCATTTTATTTCTTGAAAATTTAAATTCGAAAACTATTTTTTGGCTTTGTGTAGTGTATTTATTTGATGTCTTATATAATTAATAAAAATTTAATTTAATTAAAAATTAAATAATAATTTAGTTATGAATTTTTATATATTGATAAGGAACAAAACAAGTAAAAATACAACAAATCAGTTTTGGAAAATCCGGGTTTTATAAAGTGAAATTTTACCTGTTTTATTTGTTCTTGGGTTTTTATATTCATCAATAACCGGAAAATCACAGATTTTATTACCTGTTTATAACACTATTGTAAATTCCTATATAATTACAAAAGGGTATTTTGCAAATTTGTGCAATTTCCATAAATTTCAGGAAAAACCACCTGATATTTTATTTGACCATTTGTCAAAGTAAAACAAGTAAGAAAGCTACAGTCGAGTGTACTCGACTGTGAGATACCCGCTACTCATTTTGAATAAAAGAAATATACTTTGCGGTATGTTTCTAAAAATATAGCGAATATATTACAAAATGCTAAAAATATACCAAAAGGTATATTTGGTATATCAATATAGTACCGGGTTCAAAATATACCATTGTCAGCCAAAGCAAGTAAGACTCCCAGTAAATAGGCGTTTTTACTCATACAAAAGTATTTCTTTAATAACTCCCACAATTTTTATCCGATCGCTATAAAATTTTCAGGAATCATAACTATAATAGTTATTATTGTATATACCAACTACACTCAAGTGTCTGAGCAAAACACTTGGGTGTCTGAGCAAGACACTTGGGTGTTTTACAGAATTTGAACAGATACTCATAAGACTCAAGCCATTTCGTCATGAGTGTCTAAAATGATCGGTTGCACAAAGAACAACCACCGGCAAGACACAAGTGTCAACAAGCCGAGTGTCTAAAATGATCGGGTGCACGAAGAACAACCTTCGGCAATACACAAGTGTGTACAAGCCGAGTGCCTAAAATGATCGGGTGCCGAATAGGCAAGTGCAAGAAAGTATGAGTATGACAATGACTCATACTCGCAGCACTCGCATGATTTTGAGTAAGTGTGTATCTCTCACTCGGTTTGCGAGTGCTAAGTAGCACCGGCACTCAAAAATTTATGGGTGTGAGTTGAGTGTCGAAATTTGCCACCCTTGACGATGTCTGGTACGTATGTATGCATGTGTGTTTTTCTTTTTTGCAAGTGCAAGTGCAGTGACAAGTGAAAATTATCCAGAGAGATACATATAATATATTACAGTGCGAAGATTATACGAGGGGGCTGATAAATAGTCGGCATAACAAAGAAAAAAAATTTTAAAAATTCGTAAATATTTTATTCGATTAGTGTTTTCTATTAGCTGATTACTGTGAAAGTTTCATGCGGTTTTATCAACACTGGTAATTTTGGCGGGACTTTTAGCGCATTCATTTTTGCATTGTCGTCAACATGAAAAAATCGAATATCGTGCTGTCATAAGATTTATGTTTTAAAAGAGAAATCCAACGACGATATTAAAATGAGTTAGACAACGTTTATAAGGATTCAGCTCCATCGTTTTCAACAATAAAATATTGGACTGCTGAATTTAAACGCGGGCGGACAAGCATTTTTCATGATGATCGCCCGGGCCGTCCTAGAGAGGTGACAACACCAGAAATTGTGGATAAAGTCCATGGAATGATATTGGATGATCGCCGAATCAAGCTGCGAGATTGCAAATGCTCTAAACATTTCTCGGGAATGCGTTGGAAACATTTTACACGAATTTTTACACATGAGAAAGCTTTCGTCAAGATGGGTGCCGCGATTGCTCACAATGGAAAATAAGCGCAACCGCTTGCACATTGCGAAGGAGAGTTTGACATTGCTTAACGCAAACAAACACGAATTTTTTCGTCGTTTTGTGACTGTTGACGAAACCTGGATTCATCACCATACACCAGAGAGTAAGGAACAGTCAAAGCAATGGATTTCAACTGGAGAAACGGCACCGAAAAAGGCAAAGATCGGTTTGTCGGCCAACGTGGTGATGGCAACGGTTTTCTGGGATGCCCGAGGTGTAATTCATGTGGATTATCTGGAAAAAGGCAGAACAATTACGGGAGAATACTATTCCAATCTCTTGGGACGATTTGATTCGGAGCTGAAGAAAAATAGCCGCACATGGCGAAGAAAAAAGTTTTGTTTCACCAGGACAATGCTCCCGCTCACAAGAGCGTTTTCGCCATGTCGAAATTGTGTGAATTGCACTACGAAATTCTACCCCATCCACCCTATTCTCCAGATTTAGCACCCTGTGACTATTATTTATTTCCAAACTTAAAAAATGGCTTGGGGTAAGAAATTTCATTCAAATGAACAGGTAATCTGTGAAAAACGCCTATTTTGAGGACCTGGACTAATCCTATTTTATGGAAGGTATTGGGAAACTGGAGGATCGGTGGTCCAAGTGCATACGTCTAAAAGAGATTATGTTGAGAAATAAAAAGCAAAATTAAAAAACGTTTTTCTTTGTAATGCCGACTATTTATCAGCCCACCCTCGTATATTGTATACTCCATTCATATATAAGCATACAAATTAATTAAATGAAATCCAAGCTGTGTACCAGCATTTCGTTTTGCTTAATTCTTGTCCGTTTGTACGTTTGTATGTCGTGATAATCGCCTACATACATACATACACACATATTTTGTGCACTCTCTTTGTCCGCAAGCGCACCGGCTTGCAGCCGCGCTTGCTCTCGCGCTTGCTCTCGCGCTTGCTCTCGCGCTTGCTCTCGCGCTCTCTCACCACGCACACACGTACTCTTGTGCATTCGCTGTTGTCCGCATCGGCTTGCAGCCGCACTTGCTCTCGCTTTCTTTTTTTGGTTTTTTGCAAGTGATATATTCTGTGTGTGTATTTTAAGAGCAACTCCCAGCTCAATTGTCTGTGTATGGGCTTTACTCCAGCCAGTGTTCCACATACACAGACATACACACACACACGTATACACACCAAGAAGAATTTACTCCCATCACATATTAAATATCCATATATAATATAAATAATTTTTTGTTTATTGTGACAATTTATTTATTGTTTTTCCATCCAGCGCATTCTTAACCACATTTGTGTTTTTCCAGCATATTGTGTTTTTTGATATTTTTTTGTGTTCATTTTTTGTTCTTGCTTTCGACAAACATTTGCTTACGTTGCCTGTGTCCTCAGCACAGCTTGTGGTATTTTTTCCAGTATTTTTTGGTATATTTTTTTGTGATTTTCTGGTTTTCAAACCAGCTACGTTCTATCTTCCGTGCGTAGCATGCCATCGGGCAAACCCGATAAGAATAAAGCTATGTTGTCCGTGCCTTCTACTAGCGCCGCTAGAAATTCGGTTAGCCCCCTTTGCCTAGATCCAAGAAGAGTCGGCTCTTCGTGCATCCAGCACATCGCCGGTTCACACCAAAGGGAGGTCCCCGCACGGTCAGCTAGTGTTTCGCCCACTTCCGGTACCAAGCCTCTGATAATCGTGACGAAACCTCCGTCTGTTCCTACGACCAAGGTTGCTTCCGTCCCAATTCCTCGGCTGCCAATTGCTACTCGTTCGCAAAGTAAAATGGCACATAATGTAGTAGATTCGGCATTGACCAAGTTCATCGCCGCAACTGGCCACTTTGCGACGCGAGTCAACAAGCCCTCTACTGACAGCCCGTCCCTGTACATATGCCAGGTCCGGAGGGACCAGATGCGTGCCTTGTGGGACAAGGTAGAGAAGGAGTACGAGGCTTGCTCCTGCGTCATGTCGGATGAAATGACGACAGACGAGTTGCCTACTATTCAGGCAAAATATGATTACTGCTATCTTCTCTATGAGCAGTGGTCCGCTCAGTTGAGAGAGCAAATAGCTGATGGCTCCCAGGCACTCACTCCCCGTACACCCGTACAACCCCAAGCCGTGCAGTTCATGGCCACAGGGTGTCGCTTACCTCCGTGCGACACCGAAGTTTTCGGAGGCGATTACACTCGCTGGCCCACCTTCCGAGACTTATTCACGACTATTTACATCCAAAACCCAAGACTGTCGGAAGTTGAGAAACTTTTCCATCTCAACTCCAAGACCAGCGGTGAAGCCCATGCCATTGTGTCAAAATCTCCTTTGACCAATGAAGGGTTTCAGTCGGCGTGGTCCAGCTCGACTGAGCGTTTCGAGAACAAACGGTTGCTCGTAAACAGTCAGCTGAGAATCCTTTTCAATTTGCCCGCCATTGGGCAAGAGTCGGGTGCCGCCATTCAGGAGTTGCAGAGCACCATTCAAGGGTGCCTGACGGCCTTAGAGCACTCTAGGATCAACACGGAGAATTGGGATTGCATCCTGGTTTTGTGTTCGTCGAGGCTCCCCAAATTGACCCTTTCTCTGTGGGAACAGTCCATACAAAATAAGAGCGACATTCCAACTTGGGTTGACATGAACGCTTTCCTTCTAGAGCGGTATCGCACCCTAGAAGCGATAGCGGAAGTGTCAGAGCCAGCACGAGCGCTCCGACGGTTTCACGGGCCTCACGCAAGGAGGCCCCGTTGCCAAGCAGGTCAACTCCTTTGAGAGTCGGGAGACTTCAAAACCCAGTCCTGCAAATTGTGTTCCCGAGAGAATCACCCGATTCGCTTGTGCCCTCGTTTCCTCCAGATGGGCATCAACGATAGGGTCAATTAACATATATAAAGCAACAGAAGCTGTGTCTAAATTGTTTCGCACGAGGCCATATCCTGACCGAGTGCAAAAGTGCGCACAGCTGCTTTACTTGCAAGGGTCGTCATCATACACTCTTGCATCGAGTGAACCCTGCACCGACAGTCACAACCCCGATTCCATCTTCAATACAGTCCACTTCCGCCCCGTCAGCTAACGTCCAATCATTCATGGCAGTTAACACACAAGGTGTTCTGCTCAGCGCAGCTGCCATTCACGTATGCCATCTCGGCGTTCGCTATACAAATCGGGCTCTGATCGATTCCGGATCAGAAGCCACCTTCCTCTCAGAAAAGTTGTTCAAGCGCTTGAGGATGCCGTATACATCCGTGCAAGCCCGTGTCTCTGGGCTGACTCAAGCTGTGGCAGCCCAGCCTCGAAAGTTTTTCCAATTCTTAATTGGCTCCCCGGTCAGACCCGATTTGCAGATCGAGGCGTCGGCGTACGTCCTCCCAGTCAGCGGGAATCTGCCCTCATGTACCGTCCTCGGCCCTCCTCGGTCAAGAGACCATTTTCGGTTGGATCCTGACTGGCCCTGTGTCGGGATCCATTTCAAAGTCCATTTCGTCCTTTCGGCTCGACTGTCCGTCGAGCGAACTCCGCCATTAAAGGAACTCCTCTCCAAATTTTGGGAGGTGGAGGACCTGCCGGCTAGCCCAGCGAAAGAATCTGACCTTTTCTGTGAGGCTAACTTCAACGCCACGACCGTGCGAACCTCAACGGGTCGCTACGTTGACCTGGGTCACTCGAGGTTAGGGAGAAACGAGAGCCGTTTAAAGAGAAACGACTCTCTGAAGGAACAATATGACTCCGTTATTCAAGAATATCTGGATTTGGGTCATATGACTCAAGTCCCCCATCCAGTTCCGGCTACTACTATTTGCCGCATCACGCTGTTCTCAAGCCCGACAGCACCACAACAAAGCTTCGCGTTGTATTCAACGCCTCCAGCCCGACTTCAAAAGGGAAGAGTCTGAACGACATCCTCCACACTGGGCCAATCCTTCAATCCGACCTAACCATTCAAATCCTGAAATGGAGGTTTTTCCAATTCGTCTTCAACGCTGACATCACCAAGATGTATCGGCAAATCCTTGTGGATCCCAAACACACCCGGTTTCAAAGGTTGCTCTTCCGTACTCGAGACGAGAAGTTATGCGACTTTGAACTCAACACAGTCACCTTTGAGTGAACTGTGCTCCGTACCTGGCTATCCGCGTTCTGCATCAACTTGCGAGTGATGTTCGCGACCGGTACCTCCTAGCTAGTGACATCATCGCCAATTATATGTACGTTGATGACGTCCTAGCAGGAGCTCACACTAAGCAGGCTGCGGTGTCTGCTATAGATGAGCTTCGAACAGCGCTCGAGAGTGCTGGGTTCCCTTTGCGTAAGTGGACCTCGAACTCGAAAGATGTGCTGAGAAGAATCCCTAAGGATCACTTGCTCTGTGCAGACTTCCTCGAGATCGACGAAGCTAGTGTCGCAAACACGCTAGGTATTCGATGGCGGGCCACGTCCGACGAGTTCTTTTCGTCACCTCCGAGATGGTGTCCAAACCATCTTTCAGCAAGAGAGAAGTGCTGTCACAGATCGCCAAGTTGTTCGACCGCTTGCTCCCGTGGTCATTTGGGCCAAGATTTTCATGCAGGAAATCTGGAAGCAAGAAATCGGCTGGACGACACCTTACCGGCGGAAATCACAGAGCAGTGGACCAGTTTTTGCGAAATTATTCGTCCTTGCAGGATATCCGCATTCCCAGATAGACCAAGTACACTCCCGACGCAAAATCCAATTCCACGGGTTTTGCGACGCCTCTCAGAGCGCGTATGGAGCCGCTCTTTATGCACGTGTGGAAACAGCGGGACAAGTGTCCGTGAGCCTCCTAGCAGCGAAGACTAGAGTTGCACCTATCAAGACGGTCTCTCTACCTCGTCTTGATCTGTGCGGAACTCTCCTGTTGGCAGAATTATCCGCCGCCCTCCTACCACATTTTCCCACCCCCGACGCTGAGACGTACCTGTGGACAGATTCTACTATAGTTCTGGCATGGCTGGATAAGCAGCCATGCAAGTGAACTTTCGTGCGAACCGAGTGGCCAAGATTAACTCGGTGAATGGCACTGGCAACATGTTCGTTCCGAACACAATCCAGCCGATCTGGCGAGCCGCGGTGTCTCGCCGCAAGAGCTATTGGCCAGACGCCTTTGGTGGCAGGGGCCTGAATGGCTGACGCACTCACCAGCGCAGTGGCCTTCACCAGTCATTGGGCTCGATACTGAATTGTAGTGTCGAGCGGTGAAGGTCCATGCAGCGCAAGTCCTGTGTGAGGACTTCCTCGACCGTTTCTCCAGGTTCGATCAAGCGCTCCGAGTGTTTGCGTATGTGCGAAGGTTTGCCCAGCGTTGCCGCCATGCCAAGGTCTCGTTTGTAGAGACGCTCAGCTCTCAAGAGCTTGCAGAAACTCAAGAGAGGCTGATTGTACAGGCTCAGAATCGGGTATACACGAAAGAGTGTGCTTCCCTCCGATCCCATAACCGTTTAATCGGGTCAAGCGATATCCTTGACAAGCAAGGTGTCCTGCGTTCCTGTGGACGCTTAAGAGCGTCCACCTCCTTATCCTACTACGAACGGCATCCAATAATACTCCCGTTCGGCTGCGTGTTTTCACGCCTCCTGGTTTCGTTCACGCATCAAGTCTCCCTCCATGGAGGCAACCAATTGGTGATGCGGCTGGTCCGGAACTAAGTTCTGGATTCCCAAGCTAAGGAACTTGGTGAAGACAGTAATTGGTACATGCAAGACCTGCGTGATACATCGCCGCAAGCTCCAGTCGCAGCTGATGGGTGATTTCCCAACCGCTCGGTCGACCTTTTCGCGACCTTTCACTAACACCGGAGCAGACTTCGCTGGTCCCTTCGACGTCAAGAGCTACGTCGGACGGGGCTGCAAGATTACGAAGGGTTACGTATGTGTCTTTGTGTGACAGCGGAAAAGTTCTTGAAGCTTTTTCCCGATTCGTGGCACGGCGCGGGTGCCCTCATCATATGTACTCTGACAACGGGAAAACGTTCGTCGGAGCCTCCTCCATTCTCTCCAAAGATTTTGTGGAGAGCACCTGCAACCTGCAACACCACTCACAGCCATCACGGTCTTGCATGGCATTTCAACCCACCCGGTGCCCCTCACATGGGGGTCTCTGGGAAGCCGGCGTCAAGAGTTTCAAGACGCATTTCTACAAAACGGTTTCCTCCGTTAAACATACGTTCGAGGAACTTTCCACCCTCCTGTCCAAAATCGAAGCGTGCCTCAATTCGCGGCCTCTGTCTCCTATGTCAGAGGATGTGAGCGACTTGGCGGCACTTACTCCCGGTCATTTCCTGATCGGGGTCCGCTACTCTCCATGGCGGAGCCAGAGTCCAGAGAGGATGTGGAGTCCATCAGCAACCACTGGCAACGGCTCAAGGCTCTCCATCAGCATTTCTGTGTGCGATGGAAGAACGAATATTTGAAGGAGTTGCATAAGCGGAATAAGTGGCAGTCACCCTCACGCGATCTCCAAATCGGTGACATGGTGGTAATCAGAGAGGAGAATATACCACCACAAGAGTGGCGCCTTAGGCGTGTGCTGACCGCTTGCCCAGGCGCTGATGAAAGGGTCCGTGTGGTAGACATCCAGACGTGCCGTGGTGTTTTCCGCCGACCAGTTGCAAAGCTGGTCCTCGTTCCAACGGGACCCTCGCTCTGAGTCGCCCACTCTTCTCTCTACTGCCATCCACTATCCTGTGGTTTTCGCTTCCGGCTTATGCAAATCATACCGCGCCTTTTTCTTCATGTAATCTAATGTTTCTTTTTTCTTCCTTTTGTTTTCATTTTTTGGTTCTTCTTTTCATCCTATTACAGCTTACCATGGCGTCCTCCAGAAGATCATCCTGCTCCTCTCCGACGAAGTGGGCTTGCGAAGGCTCTTCTCGCCAGCGCGCTCCATTTCGCCTCCGACAGCCGTCTCTCCGCCGAGACAAGTCGCACAAGGCACAAACTCGTTCCGCCGTAGGGTGTGCCGCGGTGTCCATGCACTGCGCAATTGTCCACGGTTTGCCCAGCTGACGCCAGAGAAGCGGCTCCGGGCAGTACTTGTCAATAAGTACTGTTTCAACTGCTTGGCTCATCAGCACTCCGGGGCACTTGCCGCAGCGGTAGACGGTGCAGGCATTGTGGCCAGTATCACCACACCATGCTGCACGTGCGGGATCTCAGTCCCAAGCAGCGGTTGGCGCGACAACCGAGGGGCCGACGCGACCAACCGGTACCCTCCAGAGGAGAACCATCATCATCCCGGATGAACCGGCCCACTGTAGGGGTGAGCAATGTCCGTTAATTGCAGTTTGAATTTGAATTGTATGGCGGTATCGATATATGCGACGCGACTGTTGTGCAAGCTAACAGCTGCTCGCGATAACATCTGCATTCGATGATTGATGCACTCGCCAACAGATGTTAGTATATTATTAATTATCTATCGAATATTTGCAGTGAGTTGGCAGGATCACTTTTGCCATTCACATAAGTATCGTATTACATAATATCGATATCTAACTTAGATTAATCAAGCAATATCGATATTCCCGCTTAATCTAGGCTAGACCATCTCTTTTCAATTCGAAAGCTACAAAGATAGTGTGCCGCAGCAAAATATTAAAATAAATCTGACGGCATCCGTCATAATATTATATATATATTTTATTGGTGTTGTTCGGGAGTGCGCACTTTTCAAAGTGCATTGTTTTTATTTTCTTTGGCCCTCTTGTTGGTTTTACAAGGTACGTAGCGAGAAAACCACATTTCATAATTCTAATTAGTACGTTTTTCTTGGTGTAGGATATTGTGTGTGCAATCACCAACTGATCTGCAACTGCAGAGGCCCTGCGCCAAAAGGCGTGGCAACAACTTTGCAAAGGGAGTTGCCACCATACGCCTAGATATTTGCACTTTGTGACGCACCATACTGCGTCACAAAAATAAACAATAGTCCGAAAACATATATACCAGAGTTTTCTCTTATACATGGTCACTCACCCAGCTGTGCTGAGTTAACAGCGCAAGGGTAACGCAAAGAGAGTTCACAGAGCATGCGCAACGCAAGTATGAGCCAAGCAAGTTGACAGCGCGTGCGCAGCGCAAAATGAGCCAAGCAAGTTAACAGCACAAGTGCAACGCAAAGCGAGTTAACAGCACAAGTGCAACGCAAAGCGAGTTAACAGCACAAGTGCAACGCAAAGCGAGTTAACAGCGCATGCGCAAATTTAGGAAAAGAAAGTAAAAGCGAGTTGGCAGAGCCAAGACCTTGACCTAGATAAAAAGGCGAGAGTAGGAGGAGCGGCTCTCACTCTGATAAGAACTTGCCAGTGCGTAACACTTTTACCCGCGAGTGCCAACAAGAAACAAAGTCTAGAACCACGTGCAAAATACATATCGAGAAGTTTCATCACGCAACACACGAAGATTTTAAAGGTACGTTCAAGCTGAATGCTTGATACTTACACATTGATTATTCCCTTGGCTCCCCGTTTAACATATGCGATACGCATAGCCATTAGCATAGTAGTAGTAGTAGTGTGATTACAGACTACTACAGTCGCTGAAAAAGTGTGTACAGTGTGACTGTGCCAGTGTGATCACACGCCAGCATTTGTCTCACTCATACTGTGTGCCTCGTCTTTTCCGTAGTGCTTGTGCAAAGCAAAGTGCCCGTTCTTGGTAACAGTAGTACAGTCGACACTGGAATAGTGTGTATAGTGCGGCTGTGTCAGTGTGATTACACACCAATAGTCGCCTCACCTACACCATAAATCCCGGTTACTATTCTTCGCGTAGTACACCAAACTCCCGTTAGCCGTAATAGTGTGACTACAAACTATTACAGTCGACGCCGGAACAGTGTGTACGGTGTTATTGGACAATGTGATTACACACTCACAACCATTTCACCCACGCCGCGTGCTACGATTCATACTATTCGCACAAGCCCCGATTTCTTACCGTTAGCTGTAGTAGTGTGACTACAAACTACTACAGTCGACGCCGGAACAGCGTATACAGTGTGATTGGGCCAGTGTGATTACACACTCACAACCATTTCACCCACGCCGCGTGCCCCGCTTTCATATTATTCGCACGAACCACAACTCTTCCCGTTAGCTGTAGTAGGATGACTACAACCACTACAGTCGACGCCGAAAAGTGGGTACAGTGCAACATAGTCAGTGTGCTTCACACTGATTCCTGGACAGCGCTAGCTACCTCGGCGTTGTGACGGTTCGTTACAAACCATAATGAAAAATGTACGCCTGGTACAAATATCTATGTTCTCGCAAAAAAATGAAAACAAAAGAATGAATTACAAGCGTTGAAAACAAAACAAAATTTTAAATAAATAAATTTTAAAATTATTATTTTTACAAAAATTATTATGCAAAAACAATTAAGCAGAACAAATACGGCACAAATATTTAAAAAAATTTTTTCTAATACAAACACAAAAGGATAATTAGATTTAGAATTTATATTAAATTATTATGTTATATATTATTGTCAACATTGCTTTATACTCAAATCTTATAATGTTTTATCTCTTTTATATTTGTTTCTTTAATTAAAACAATTTAATCATGGAATAATTTCTCTTTGATTAGCCAAACCGGGCTGTAAGCTCCACCGTCGTAGGGCTCAAATGGGATCACCAGAGCCAAGCTCTGATGCGTGTGATCTTAGGATGGGATGGGATCCTTGTCACACAACACCAGTGACAAGATGATAACTTAAATCTCGTACTCTATCTTCTTCTTTTCTCTTTCCTCTCTCTCGTTTTTTCACTCTCTGCAGAGGAAAACGATAGCAACTTAAGTTTTTTTATTTTCTTTCCGGTTAGTGTTCTAGCTTTTCTCTATGTCGCAGCACGCTCAATTCTAAACTTCTTAATAATAGTGCGCAGCAAAAGGATAGATTTGTGGAAGCAAGACCACCACCCCCAAAGCCGACGAGCTACTTGACTCTTAAATATTCACAGGGTTATCTGAGACATAAATTTCAGTGTTGTGCCGTTTTAGAATACGTTCACCAAATCCAAATAGCTTTCCAATACTTCGTTCACGATTAAAATATACTGTTTCTTTTTAGTGGTAACTTGAACTTTCAACGTATTGTTGTTGGTTTCTATTAACGCATCATAAAACCATACCCCTTTGAACATCAATAATATATGTTGCAATCTCTTCGAGTTCATACGATCCAACAGGTATTTCTATTCATTTATTTCCAATATGCAATAGATTGTTCCCTCTATCTACGTTTGGTATAGAATTGTATGAGTGAAAGTCAATGAGAGCACACTCATAATTTCTATTTAATCCAATTTGTGGGAAAAAATTTTCGGTTATAACTGATGTGTTTCCATTTAATGCAAATGATGTAGACATTTTGAAGTCTGAGTTTGGACTATTGTTTAATCATCATATCATTAGTTTTATATACATATTTTTAAAGTATAATGAATTGATCAAAACCTTTTCTGTATCGCCCATTTTTCATATCATCATCTTTAGAGATTGTGTAGGGGCGTCTTTCAAATAAATAAAACACTTTCACTTTTGGTACATAGTGGGTTTGTTCCCTTTACAAACTTTTATTCGACACTTGAAAATATACTTGTGTATGTGCGCAGAAGAATGTTTGAACATATGAAAAATGCAGAAAAGCACTAAAAGGGCAGGGTGACCATATCCAGAGGAAACCAAGAACAGTGTGTCTGCGCGTATGACACGGTCACACGCACAGTATACCAGCTTTGTCGCTATCGATAACTTGCGATCGCGACCACACTGTCAGCTGGCCTGAGTGGTCACACCTTCAGTCATCTGGCATCAACATCCTCCCCTTGCAATGAGTTGAAAACGGTATCATTGTCCAAATGGACCGGACAGAATCCAACCCAAGGTGGAATTCTGGGCCATTGGCAAACCGTTGGTGCTCGGCAGGAGGCCGGGTTGGATGATGCGAGGATACACATTGTGTAGGGGGCGTCTTTCAAATAAATAAAACACTTTCACTTTTGGTACGTAGTGGGTTTGTTCCCTTTACAAACTTTTATTCGACACTTGAAAATATACTTGTGTATGTGCGCAGAAGAATGTTTGAACATATGAAAATGCAGAAAAGCACTAAAAAGGGCAGGGTGACCATATCCAGAGGAAACCAAGAACAGTGTGTCTGCGCGTATGACACGGTCACACGCACAGTATACCAGCTTTTCGCTATCGATAACTTGCGATCGCGACCACACTGTCAGCTGGCCTGAGTGGTCACACCTTCAGTCATCTGGCATCAACATCCTCCCCTTGCAATGAGTTGAAAACGGTATCATTGTCCAAATGGACCGGACAGAATCCAACCCAAGGTGGAATTCTGGGCCATTGGCAAACCGTTGGTGCTCGGCAGGAGGCCGGGTTGGATGATGTGAGGATACACATCAGTTCCGAGCACCAGGGACACCATCGATGGTTGGAACCAGCGTTCGTCGGCGAGCGTAATGCTGCGGAACTGCTCCAAGTTTTCGCCATCGACGGGTCGGAGGTGCGGCAGCAGAATTGAGAGTCCACCTGCAGCAGAACCTTCGACGGAACTCGGATGTCAGCGAGCGGATGATCGCCGTGCGGACGCCTTCCGTACCAACGCGGGTGACGGATAGCCGGTAGGCCGTTGCCAATGATGCGCTGATACGGCTGGTCGCCGCGCACGGGTCGATCAGCGCTCGCATCTCGAATGTCTTACATCCGGTGTCGATTAGGATGTTGGCCGTTGGAAGGATGCTCACAGCTTTGTCCAGCTGCAAGGATGCGAGCGACGTCGGAAAAGCCCCTCGGGCGTAGGCGAGGCTGGTCGATGGGGACACGGCGAGCGGGAACGTGACCGTGCTGGAGTTCGGGAACGTGATCGTGCTGGGGTTCGCGAACGTGGCCGTGGTGGGGTTCGCAAACGTGGCCGTGGTGGGGTTCGCGAACGTGGCCGTGTTGGGGTTCGGGATCGTGGCCGTGCGGCGGTTCGGGACCGGGTGGAGCCCGGTAGGTCATCGCCTCGTCGCTGACGATTGGGGCGAACGCTGCGTGTCGCCTTGAAGTGCAGCAACGTGTGGTGGTCCCCACGACACACCCTGCACCTTCCCGCGCTACGGCAGAATTGCCCGGAGTGTTGGTGGGTTAAACAGTTAGAGCAGTACTTGTTGATGAGTACTGCTCTCAACCTTTTCTCCGCTGTCAGCCTCAGGAATCGCTGACACTTCCGGAGTGGTGGATCCCACGGCACACGCGAGTTGGTGACAGCGGGCGGTCCTGGTGGATGGATGTATGTGATGGCATACTACATGAAATGAAACAAGAAAAACAAATGATTATTGTAGTAGCCTCTTTGCGTTGTCAATGACACACGGAACAGGACAGCATAGGACAACACAGGACGACGAATAGGAATACGGAATAGGAGGTTATCCGTCTTTCAGTCCTTCTGACGAGGAGGTGTCAGTCTTAAGTTTGACAACGGTCTTCGGATAGTACCCCGCGCCGTGAGCACATCTACAATTCGACCTTGGCATCGGTGCCTGACACGTCGTCAGCACCGTCCTAGGTGCAGCCCTTCAGGTACTCATCTTTCCAACGGAAACAAAATTGTTGGTGAAGAGCCTTCAGTCGCTTCCATCGATTGAGGATGGAGGTGGCCGGTTGGTTAATTGGTGGTTCCAACACCGAAATAAGAGGGTCACCTATGAGGAAATGGCCAGGAGTGAGCGCTAGTAAGTCCGAAGGATCCTCGGACATAAGGGAAATCGGTCTCGAGTTCAGGCAGGCTTCGATCTTAGCGAGAAGAGTATACAACCCTTCGAACGTATATTTCGAGGTGGATGTCACCTTGTAAAAGAGTGCCTTAAAACCTTTACGCCGGCTTCCCATAATCCACCCATATGCGGGCGCCCGGCGGGTTGAAGTGCCAGGATAGGCTCTTGTGGGCGTGTTGTACGATGATGCACTCCATCGTCACTTCCACGAAGTCGTTGGAGATCACCTTGTCAGCTCCAACGAAGGTTTTCCCGTTGTCCGAGTGCATTTGGTGTGGACACCCGCGCCGTGCGATGAAACGGAAAATTGCGGCCAGGAATTTCTCCGTCGTGAGATCCGATGTTGCCTCCAGTGGATCGCCTTCGTGCTGAAGCACACGAAGACGCAGACATACCCTTTGGTGATGAGGCAGGCTCGGCCAGTGTAATTCTTTATTTCGAATGGGCCAGCGAAGTCGACTCCAGTGTGCGTGAAAGGTCTCGCGTAGGACGCCCTTTCCTTGGGCATTTGGGTCTGCAATCTCTTCTTATAGATTATGCAAACCTTGCAAGAGTTGTTGGTGGATTTGACGAGGACCTTCAATTTTGGAATCCAGAATCTGAACGGATCAGCCGCATGACGACTTGGTTACCCCCATGTAAGGATATACGATGGGTGAAACGAACCAGTAGTCGTGCGAAGTGCCTTGCCAAACTCAGAGAACTTACTCAGGAAGTCAAGAGTAGGAGGTAACTTAGCGACGTTGCACTTAATCCGCTGCTCCAGCAGAGTCTCCGGAATGGAACTTGGAGATGTTGGCCATTGATCCGAATCAAGTCTTGTGGCAGGACATCTCGGATGGCCTCTTCTTTCGTGTGTGTCCCCGCCAGGACGTCGTCGTACATGTTGTTGAAATGACTCGGCTTGCGAGAGGATACCCAAGCGTATGTCATCAGCAAGTTGCTGGAGGACTCGTAGAGCCAGGAAAGGCGCACAGTTGACACCGAATGTCACTGTGTTCAACTCGAAGTCACGGATCTTAACTGTCAGCTGGCCTGAGTGGTCACACCTTCAGTCATCTGGCATCAACATCCTCCCCTTGCAATGAGTTGAAAACGGTATCATTGTCCAAATGGACCGGACAGAATCCAACCCAAGGTGGAATTCTGGGCCATTGGCAAACCGTTGGTGCTCGGCAGGAGGCCGGGTTGATGATGCGAGGATACACATTGTGTAGGGGGCGTCTTTCAAATAAATAAAAACACTTTCACTTTTGGTACGTAGTGGGTTTGTTCCCTTTACAAACTTTTATTCGACACTTGAAAATATACTTGTGTATGTGCGCAGAAGAATGTTTGAACATATGAAAAATGCAGAAAAGCACTAAAAGGGCAGGGTGACCATATCCAGAGGAAACCAAGAACAGTGTTCTGCGCGTATGACACGGTCACACGCACAGTATACCAGCTTTGTCGCTATCGATAACTTGCGATCGCGACCACACTGTCAGCTGGCCTGAGTGGTCACACCTTCAGTCATCTGGCATCAACATCCTCCCCTTGCAATGAGTTGAAAACGGTATCATTGTCCAAATGGACCGGACAGAATCCAACCCAAGGTGGAATTCTGGGCCATTGGCAAACCGTTGGTGCTCGGCAGGAGGCCGGGTTGGATGATGTGAGGATACACATCAGTTCCGAGCACCAGGGACACCATCGATGGTTGGAACCAGCGTTCGTCGGCGAGCGTAATGCTGCGGAACTGCTCCAAGTTTTCGCCATCGACGGGTCGGAGGGTGCGGCAGCAGAATTGAGAGTCCACCTGCAGCAGAACCTTCGACGGAACTCGGATGTCAGCGAGCGGATGATCGCCGTGCGGACGCCTTCCGTACCAACGCGGGTGACGGATAGCCGGTAGGCCGTTGCCAATGATGCGCTGATACGGCTGGTCGCCGCGCACGGGTCGATCAGCGCTCGCATCTCGAATGTCTTACATCCGGTGTCGATTAGGATGTTGGCCGTTGGAAGGATGCTCACAGCTTTGTCCAGCTGCAAGGATGCGAGCGACGTCGGAAAAGCCCCTCGGGCGTAGGCGAGGCTGGTCGATGGGGACACGGCGAGCGGGAACGTGACCGTGCTGGAGTTCGGGAACGTGATCGTGCTGGGGTTCGCGAACGTGGCCGTGGTGGGGTTCGCAAACGTGGCCGTGGTGGGGTTCGCGAACGTGGCCGTGTTGGGGTTCGGGATCGTGGCCGTGCGGCGGTTCGGGACCGGGTGGAGCCCGGTAGGTCATCGCCTCGTCGCTGACGATTGGGGCGAACGCTGCGTGTCGCCTTGAAGTGCAGCAACGTGTGGTGGTCCCCACGACACACCCTGCACCTTCCCGCGCTACGGCAGAATTGCCCGGAGTGTTGGTGGGTTAAACAGTTAGAGCAGTACTTGCTTGATGAGTACTGCTCTCAACCTTTTCTCCGCTGTCAGCCTCAGGAATCGCTGACACTTCCGAGTGGTGGATCCCACGGCACACGCGAGTTGGTACAAGCGGGCGGTCCTGGTGGATGGATGTATGTGATGGCATACTACATGAAATGAAACAAGAAAACAAATGATTATTGTAGTAGCCTCTTTGCGTTGTCAATGACACACGGAACAGGACAGCATAGGACAACACAGGACGACGAATAGGAATACGGAATAGGAGGTTATCCGTCTTTCAGTCCTTCTGACGAGGAGGTGTCAGTCTTAAGTTTGACAACGGGTCTTCGGATAGTACCCCGCGCCGTGAGCACATCTACAATTCGGACCTTGGCATCGGTGCCTGACACGTCGTCAGCACCCGTCCTAGGTGCAGCTCCTTCAGGTACTCATCTTCCAACGGAAACAAAATTGTTGGTGAAGAGCCTTCAGTCGCTTCCATCGATTGAGGATGGAGGTGGCCGGTTGGTTAATTGGTGGTTCCAACACCGAAATAAGAGGGTCACCTATGAGGAAATGGCCAGGAGTGAGCGCTAGTAAGTCCGAAGGATCCTCGGACATAAGGGAAATCGGTCTCGAGTTCAGGCAGGCTTCGATCTTAGCGAGAAGAGTATACAACCCTTCGAACGTATATTTCGAGGTGGATGTCACCTTGTAAAAGAGTGCCTTAAAACCTTTACGCCGGCTTCCCATAATCCACCCATATGCGGGCGCCCGGCGGGTTGAAGTGCCAGGATAGGCTCTTGTGGGCGTGTTGTACGATGATGCACCCATCGTCACTTCCACGAAGTCGTTGGAGATCACCTTGTCAGCTCCAACGAAGGTTTTCCCGTTGTCCGAGTGCATTTGGTGTGGACACCCGCGCCGTGCGATGAAACGGAAAATTGCGGCCAGGAATTTCTCCGTCGTGAGATCCGATGTTGCCTCCAGTGGATCGCCTTCGTGCTGAAGCACACGAAGACGCAGACATACCCTTTGGTGATGAGGCAGGCTCGGCCAGTGTAATTCTTTATTTCGAATGGGCCAGCGAAGTCGACTCCAGTGTGCGTGAAAGGTCTCGCGTAGGACGCCCTTCCTTGGCATTTGGGTCTGCAATCTCTTCTTATAGATTATGCAAACCTTGCAAGAGTTGTTGGTGGATTTGACGAGGACCTTCAATTTTGGAATCCAGAATCTGAACGGATCAGCCGCATGACGACTTGGTTACCCCCATGTAAGGATATACGATGGGTGAAACGAACCAGTAGTCGTGCGAAGTGCCTTGCCAAACTCAGAGAACTTACTCAGGAAGTCAAGAGTAGGAGGTAACTTAGCGACGTTGCACTTAATCCGCTGCTCCAGCAGAGTCTCCGGAATGGAACTTGGAGATGTTGGCCATTGATCCGAATCAAGTCTTGTGGCAGGACATCTCGGATGGCCTCTTCTTTCGTGTGTGTCCCCGCCAGGACGTCGTCGTACATGTTGTTGGAAATGACTCGGCTTGCGAGAGGATACCCAAGCGTATGTCATCAGCAAGTTGCTGGAGGACTCGTAGAGCCAGGAAAGGCGCACAGTTGACACCGAATGTCACTGTGTTCAACTCGAAGTCACGGATCTCACCGTCCGACGTACGGAACAGAATTCGTTGGAACGGTGTGTGCTTCGAGTCCATGAGGATTTGGCGATACATCTTCATTATGTCCGCATTGAACACATATCGATAGTATCGCCATCTGAGGATCTGCAACGTGAGATCCGATTGGAGAATGGGCCCTGAATGAAGGATATCATTCAGACTCTTGCCATTTGAGGATGGACAAGATGCGTTGAAAACGACCCGCACCTTCGTTGTGGTGCTATCTGGTTTGAACACGGCATGGTGAGGCAGGTAGAAATTAGGAGTCGTGACAATCGCCTGAGGCGATATGGGTGTCATATGACCCAAGTCCACGTACTCCTGGAGAACGGCATTGTACTGTTCCCTTAGAGAATCGTTTCTTGACAAACGATTCTCGTTCTTGAGGAATTGAGCCAGCGCTATAGATCTGGAATGACCCAGTTCAATGCCATCGGGCTTCCGGAATGGAAGAGTCACCCGATATCTGCCACATTTGCTACGAGAAGTAGTCTTATCAGCTTCGCTGGAATATCCTCCACCTCCCAAAATTTGGAAAGTAGGCTGTCGAGCTGTTCGTCTGCTTGAGGGCGACTCTTGTCGAAAACGCAGAAACAGTTGTCGACACACTCTGGGAGACGGGGCCGGTAAGAATCCAGCCAAACACGGTTTCCTGCCCAAGGAGTGAGCTACAAATATTTGGCCGGGAGCCGCTTAAGATGACCGACGGAAGGATATCCGCGCCAATTAGAATATCAATATGAGCGCTCTTGTAGAAGTGTGGATCTATCGCTGGTAGATCCCTTAGGAAAGTTCGCGGCATATCGAAGGAGGGCAGTTTGCCTGCCAACTGTGGAATTACGAATGCCAAAGTCTCGATATGGAGCCTCGGCTTCGTCGGAGAGCCAATGCTGAAGTGACATAACTTCTGCGATACCTGGGCTCGCAAGGACTGAAAAGGCAACTTAATGCGTTGGATCAGACGCTCAGAAATGAAGGTCGCTTCGACACGGAATCAATTAGCGCACTTGCGGTGTATTTAGTTCCCAAATGACATACATTGATGGCCGCGTGCCGAGAAGGACATTCTGAGCATTATTGGCAAAAGAAATTTTGCACATTGGTTGCCGTTGATTCGGAGCGGACTGTATATTGTGCCCACCATTGTGGGCACTGTCGCCCCGATGAAGAAGAGTGTTGTGCCGACCCTTGCATGTAAAGCAATTGTGCGCACTCGTACACCTCGGAGTTGGTGACCTCTTGCGAAACAGTTTAAACAGAGACTTTTCTGTTTGATGTAGGTCATTCTCTCATTGACCGACATTTGCAAAAACGCGGACACAACCGGACAGGATTCTCCTTTGAGCACAAGTCACACGATTTGCCTTTCGAGTGACTCGGGCCTCAAAGGAGTTGACCTGCTTTGGAATTCTGCGGACGGGATGGTCCTGCAGTCGCGTTCTGTGGGTTGGTAGTCTGTTTCACGTCCTCAATCGCTTCGAGCGTACGATAGCGCTCATTGAGGAACGTGCTCATATTCTGCCATGCGGGAATTTTGTTGTCCAACAAAGATTGCTCCCACGACGAGAGTGTGAGCTTGGGGAGTTTGGACGAGCAGAGGAAAACGAGGATGCAATCTGCAAACGGGCTACATACGGAAATATCTGAATGCTCAAGAGCGGAAGAGAGTGCTCTGCAGCTCCTTGATAGCTGCTCCCGACTCTTGGGTAACCGTGGACAGGTTGAACAGGATTTTAAACTGGCTTGTTATTAGCAAGCGCTTGTTTTCAAATCGTTCGCAGAGAGCACCCCAAGCCGACGCGAAACCATCGTTTGTCAGCGGAAATTTGGCTACGATTTCATTGGCCTCATCTGCGGTCTTCGAAGTCAAATGGAAAAGTTTTCAACCGGAGTCAACCTTGGATTAATGACATAGATGGCCGTGAAAAGGTCATTGAAGGTCCGCCACCGCAAGTAATCCCCACGGAATACTTTGGTGTCGACTGGAGGAGCCGGCAGCCACTGGAGTACACAGGAGGAACGGATGCTTCACCCCTGCTGGACCCGGAAACTTGGGTAATTAGCCCTTTACACGGGCGAGACACCGCTCATACACTGCATAGCAGTGATCGGATTTCGCCTCCATGGCCTGTGTCGTCTCGATGCAGTGCATCAGCGCATATGGAATAGGCGGCTTCGACATTCAAACCCAGAGGGCTTGCAGCCGGTCACGACGGATCTCGTACGTGTGTACATTGTCGTCTTCGGCTGCAGGCCCTATGAAGTATATTTATTCTTAATCAGCGTCAACAGCCGAGACGATCTAGCCATGTCCGTCTGTCCGTCTGTGTGTCTGTCCGTATGAACACCTAGATTTCAGAGACTATAAGAGATAGAGCTATCATTTTTTCAATAGCATTTGTTATATTTGCATGCAGATCAAGTTTGTTTCAAATTTTTGCCACGCCCACTTCCACCTCCGCATATCAAAAAAATCGAATAACAAGCGTAAAGCTAGACTTGCGAATTTTGGTATATACAATAATCACAATAGTAGTTATGATTCCTGAAAATTTGGTTGCGATCAGATAACAATTTTGGAAGTTATTAAAGAAATACTTTTGTATGGCCAAAAACGCCTACTTACTAGGGGTCTTAGTTGAATGGTGTGTTGTATCGATATACCAAACATACCATTTGGTATATTTTTAATATTTTGTAGTATTTTCGGTATATTTTAAAAATGATTTCGCAATATTTTGCCTTTATTAAAATGGGTAGTAGGATCTCACAGTCGAGCACACTCGACTGTAACTTTCTTACTTGTTCTTTAATAACTTCGACAATTTTTATCTGATCGCAACCACATTTTCAGGAATCAGAATCATAACTACGATAGTGTGACGCACCATACTGCGCCTCAAAATAAACAATAGCCCAAAAACGTATATACCAGAGTTTTTCTCTCATACAAGGTCACTCACCCAGCTGTGCTGAGTTAACAGCACAAGTGCAACGCAAAGTGAGTTAACAGCGCATGCGCAGCGCAAATATGAGCCAAGCAAGTTGACAGCTCATGTGCAAGGCAAAAGAGCCAAGCGAGTTAACAGCGCAAGTGCAACGCAAAGTGAGTTAGCAGCGCATGCGCAAATTTAGAAAAAGAAAGTAAAAGCGAGTTGGCAGAGTCAAGACCTTGACCTAGATAAAAAGGCGAGAGTAGGAGGAGCGGCTCTCACTCTCTGATAAGAACTTGCCAGTGCGAAACGTTTTACCCGCGAGTGCCATTAAGAAAAGTCTTGGAAAAACCACGTGCAAAGTTACAACGAGAAGTTCCATCAAGTACCCCACGAATATTTTACAGGTAATGTTCAAGCTGAATGCTTGATACCCGCTTACACATTTATTATTCCCTTTGCTCCCCGGTTAACATATGCGATTACGCATAACCAGTAGCATCGTTATTGCATAACCCAACTCGAGTGCGACAACGCACTAACACAACCACACTAACGATATACGCTAGATATTATTCCTTTCGCCGCGTCTTTCATTCGTCGTTGTTTTCCTTTTCGCACAACGCGCATATTTTTTTTCCGTTTACTGTAGTAGTGTGACTACAGACCACTATAGTCGACGCTGAAATAGTGTGTATAGTGCGGCTGTGCCAGTGT
>NW_026869570.1:0-8412 GCF_023558535.2 Drosophila nasuta | reverse complement strand
CTCTTATCTTTTCTCCCAACACGCGAAGCTTCGAGTACTATCGATAACGGCTCCTTGCGATTCCCTCCTCTATTCTGTGGGGCCACCGAACACGTGGGTTCCTCTGTAGGATCCTTCGGATTTGCCTTTGGAGATCTAATCGTCTTCTTACTGCCCTGGAAAGGATTAAATATGGGCTCCGAACTATATCCGCTCTCGCCGTATTTCACTCTCCTGTGTAGGGCGCTTGTCATGTTATCTGCGTCGGTGGCCAAGTTCGCCACCACCGAGGCATTGCGGTCAAAGGATTTCGACGACCGGGGCCCGCTTGCTCACCCTCGAAATCGCCGGTACTGGGGATCCGACTCCTGCACCGTAAGGTTGGTTCCTTTAGGACCTTCCATATTGATTATTATCTTCTGGGAATCACCCATAGCATTTGTTTAAGGTCTCACTGCCAGACCATGATCGCCTTCTCGCTTTTGCTGGCCCTTGGACGGGTGTTCAGAGGGCTACCCGGGCGTTACCTGACCCTAGTGGTCGGCGGTAGCGAGCTACTTGTCGAGCTACGATTGGAATCGATCTGGCCCCTACCAAGTTAGAGGCAGTCAGAGTCTTTCCGCTGTGAGGCGCCAATCGGTCACGACCAACACCGTTTTGTTCACCCTTTAGTCGCCTCGTACGACAAGCGGGTGTACTGTGGAGGAATTCTATTGCTCGCCATCTACACGGGTGTGTGTGTGTGTGTGTGTGTGTGTGCGTGTGTGTGCGTGTCTGTGTGTGTGTGCGTGCGTGCGTGTGTGTGTGTGTGTGTGTGTGTGTGTGTGTGTGTGTGCGTGTGTGTGTGTGTGCGAGTAGTACAGCTGGTGCTATTCTGTGCTGCTACTGCTCCTGCTGTTCAGTGTTGGTCGTGCGTGCTCCTGGCGCTGATGACTGACTGACTACTTCTAATGGTGGCTGTAAATTCCCAAAACTATCAAAATAATAAGAATCTGATCCTCTCTTGTAATATGCTACCCAATGCGTTCCATTCGATATTGAGTCTGCTAAATTTATTATTCCACACTCGAAATGATGTGGAAATTTGGGTAATTGATCCTTCATATAAACACCTCGAAAATGAGGAATCTTTCTAAAGGCAAACTTCATTATATCAAAGTTTGATAATGCTCTCTTGGGTAGCTTACCTATTAGTTTTTGAACCCGTTTTTGTCTTTTGAATATTTCTAGCAAATGATATACCATATCCATTTTTGTATGGTTGTAAATACAAGCCAGCTCCCAATGCAACCGTTTCCATTTTTTATTATGCCTTTTGTTTTCCTCTAGATGTTGTTTAGCCATCTTTTGCATTGTTAATAGATTTTACTATTGCTGCACTACCTGACGTCAAACTACCCACAGCGCTCAGAGCTGTTAAATTGGGACAAGTGGTAAGAACCCACCTATCTTGGGTACATTTATAACACGTGGAATAACAACATTTTTCCTACATCCCATTGAGTTCGATACTGCTCTAGGTGCAACTTTTATTGCACTCAAGATATCAAGCGGTTTATTTTTTTCAATTCCTTTGTAGCCTTTTTGATTATTGTAGTCAATGATGTTTTCACTCTTTTCTTTCTCTCCTGATTTGATCCCATTCCAAATTTTTCTTCGTCTTCATCATGTTTGTTACAAAGTATGCTGCTGCTCTCTCTCCAATACTACTGTCTAACGCTTTTACACGATTCCAAGCCTTTTCAATTAAAACTGAGTCAGCTTTATGACGTTCACTCAACTCTTTACTGTTTGAATATGCAATATCATGCTCTCTACACGCTTCATCCAAACCATTAATTCCACGATCGCCACGTGCTAATCGTTTCTCTAACTTTGTTCCAGGTCCACAGTAATTGTATCCAGGTATATGAGCCTCAAAAGGTAGAGAGTCTATTATATTGTTTATAAGACCACTACCCTGTTTGAGTTTTGATTTTGAACTAATTAAATTATAAAACGTTTGACCATTTTATAACAACCTCAATCAACAAACGTTTCCCATTGAATGAAGTACTTCTCTCACTAACATGCGTTTTTAAGACATAAGAAAAGCATACTAGTACGAAACATTGAGGGTGGTGGACATGGAGAGAATAATCAACAACCTCGACATAGTGTTTTGTTACCCAATACAATTAGAGCATTAATTGTTGGACCATCAAATTGTGGAAAAACCAATGTGATGCTTAGTCTTATAGAGAGTCCCTATGGTCTCAAATTTGAAAATATTTATGTATTTTCAAAGAGTTTATACCAACCCAAATATGAATATTTGGAAAAACTTATCAAACCAATTCAAGGAATGGGATATTTTACGTTCTCCGGAAACGATGCAGTGTTATCACCGCACGAAGCTAAAATATCTCCATTATGATATTCGATGATGTGGCATGTGAAACGCAGGATAATATCGAAACTATTTTGTATGGGAAGACATAAGAATATTGATATTCTATTTATGTCAAACATACACACATATACCGAAACATTTAATACGTGACAATGCTAATTTTATTATGTTTTAAACAAGATGATTTGAACATGCGTCATATATATCGAGATCACGTAAACAGTGACATGGACTATGAATCATTTATGGAAATTTCACGAAAATGCTGGGAGGGAAAAATTTGATTTCTACTAATCTCTAAAGATGATGATATGAAAAATGGGCGATACAGAAAAGGTTTTGATCAATTCATTATACTTTAAAAATATGGATATAAAACTAATGATATGATGATTAAACAACAGTCCAAACTCAGACTTCAAAATGTCTTTTTTTTTTTTTTTTATTACTGTATGTTTTATATTTTGAATCTTCTCTTACGAGACTAACAAAATGTGTTTAAATCTTAAAAATACTACATTATTCTAACAGTTTCTTAAACTGTATTTATGGTAGGCGGTCCTAGTAATTGTCGCTGGATGGGACGGTCGTTACGACGAAGGCGGGAACGGCTGCATACTAATGTTAGTGCTCTAGCAAGGTGATTTGGATGGTTCGACAGCTTGATGTAGTAATTTTCCATGTGTTGTGCTATTTCATCTCGGACGGGAAGTATATTCAAGTCTCTCTGAATGTTTTCACTCCGAACGTACCACGGTGCCCCGGTGATAGTTCTAAGGATCTTTGCTTGGGCTCTCTGCACGATCTCTACGTTGCTGTTGCTGGCGCTCCCCCACAACTGAGAGCCATAAGTCCAGATTGGTTTCAGAACGGAGTTATAGAGCAGGACCTTGTAATCCAGACTAAGGGGGGAGCGGGAGTTTATAAGCCAATGCAGACTGTTTGCCTTCAGCCTTAGGTGAGTTCTTTTAGCTTCAATGTGCGTGCGCCAGGTGAGCCGTCTGTCGAGATGTACGCCAAGATACGTTACTTCATCTGATTGGGGAAGCACGGTGTTGTTTTTAGTGTAAGGTTGGGGCAATTTCGTCTATTTAAGGTAAAAGTTACGTGTTTACATTTTGCTCATTTACTTTTATACGCCAGTCTGAGAGCCATTTCTCTACAGCGTCTAGATGGGTCGCAAGTTGCGCTGAAGCTTGTTGTGGAAATTTAGATCGGCTAAGGATCGCGGTGTCGTCGGCAAACGTAGACATAGTCAGTTGTCTACTCGTAGGGATATCAGAAGTGTAGAGTAGATATAGAGTCGGCCGAGAACGCTGCCTTGAGGAACACCAGCTTCGATATTATGTGTTCAGCAGACATGACGGTATTGCATCTCACTACAAATATCCTGTTGTAAAGATATGACTTCAAGAGTTTATGCGTGCTATTAGGGAGCATTATTTTGATTTTGTGCATTAGGCCGTCAAGCCATACTCTGTCGAATGCTTGAGAGACGTCCAAAAATACCGCAGTGCAGTACTCCCTATTCTCGAATGCTGTTCGAATTTCTGATGTTATGCGGTTCACCTGTTCGATAGTTCCATGCTTTTCGCGAAAACCGAATTGATGTGCTGGGATACTATTTTGTCTTCTTAAGTATGGTATGATACGGGTTAAAGGGCATTTCTCAAAGAGTTTTGATAAACACGAAAGTAGGCTTATTGGTCTGTATGAGGAGGTGAGAGTGTGGTCTTTTCCTGGCTTTGGTATCATTATGATGATTGACTTTTCCACCTCTTCGGGAAGCAGCCGATTCTTGTCATCGCGTTGAAGAGTTTGCATATGGTACCAACAGCACATAGTGGGAGTTCAATAAGCATTTTTGGTGTTATTAGATCGCAGCCCGGAGATTTTCGCGGTTGCAGCTGCTCTTTTATAATTTTTATGACTTCGCATACTCGAAATACAATTGGTTCGGCAATAGGGAAGTCTACTTCTGTTTGTAAACGTATATTAGGCAGGTTTGTTACTGGATTTGGCTGGAAAACATTTTGAAGGTGGGCAGCGAATGTGTCGGCTCGGTCTTTGTCGCTTCGGGCCCAGCAACCTGCAGGGGTCCGTAATGGCGTAACCGTTGCTGTTGGTGCGCTCAGTGTTGAGTGAGCTTTCCAGAGTGGAAATTTTGAGCTGGTTGGAGATAGTTGCTCTATATAGCGCTGTATGGATCTGTCTTCTTCTTGTCGTAGAGCCTGGGTGAGTCGACGTGAAGCTTCTTTTAACTGTTGTTTTGCAGATGGCGATCGAGATAATTGCCATTCGCGCCGGGAGCGACGCTTTGCCAGAACTAACTGCTCTATTTCTGCATTCGTGTGCTTGGTGTTATGTGTTATATTTTGCCTACGTGGTGTTGCGATTCGAGCCGCTGAAACCAGAACTGTTTCGATATTGTTTACGGTTCTGTTGATGTCATCTTCGTCGGTTAGCCGTGGTGTAAGTTCAATGTGTGAACTTATGTATTTCCTGAATTTGAGCCAGTTTGTGCTGTTAGAGGTTAGCATGACGGGGTTGTCATTACTAACTGGCTGTTGGTTTAGGCCAAAAGTACAGGCGAGTGGTCTGATGATAGATCCGGTAGAGAACAAGCGCTAATCAGATTACGTGGGATGTTTTTTGTAACTGCGAAGTCAATCAAGTCTGGCAATTTTCTTGGATCACTAGGCCAGTGAGTTGGTGAACCAGGGAAACGTAGTCAAGCTTGTTGCTAGGTTTTATAATTGCTTGATACAGCTGTCTTCCTTTCGGGGACACGAGGCGAGATCCCCAGTGCGTGTGCTTAGCGTTATAGTCTCCTGCTGCTATAAAGTAGTTGCCTAGCGAGTTGAAGTAGTCAATAAATTGGGCTTCGGATATCGTAAAGCGAGGGAGGACAGTATACCGCGGCTAGTGTTATATTGTGACAATCCAACTGTATAATGATAGATGTGGCTTGCAGATAGCTAGTTGCAAACGCATTGTGGAAGTGGTGCTTAATGCGGTTTTAATCAGTATTCCAGTGCCTCCATGGGCCTTTCCATCAGGATGATTTGTACTGTAGAACAAATACCCTCGGATTTGGAAATTGTATTTGTTGGTAAGGTGGGTTTCTGCTAGTAGCATTACGTTGATTTCATTGTCATTCATGAATTGTGCTAACTCAATTTTGTGCCGTGGAACGCCGTTGGCATTCCACAGTGCAATGCGTAGGGGAGCCATTGATTATTTTGATAGAGTGTTTTGGAGCATCTGAATCAAAATATGTTGATTTGTCATCAGACTTTGCATGGTTGTTCTCATAAAAGCAATGAATTCCTCCATGCTTTGTTGCAGTCTGAGAATCATCGTTTCCATTTTATATTCTTTGTGCTCTACGGGTTGGTAAGGGACTGTAGGTGGTGATTGGTCATTGCAAGCAGGGCTCGCCTGATTCGATTTTATAACGCTTGCAAAGCTTACGTTTTTTGTTACGTTGGAACTACCGAGTGATGACCTGGCTGCTGACGAAAAGAAAACTTCAGGCGTGAGTTTGGAGGTATTAATGGTGCGTTGTGGGATCGCGTTGTTAAGACTTTATGGTTGATACGACTTTTTAACTCCTTGTATACTGGACAGCCTCTATAGTTTGCGGTGTGGTTTCCTCCACAGTTACTACATTTTTTAGTGGTTGGGTCCTTTTGTGCTTTACATTCAGCAGATGTATGCAGTCCTCCGCAAGCTACGCATACAGAGCGGAGTGTGCAGTAAGATTTAGTGTGTCCGTATTCTTGGCAATTTGCGCACTGGACCGGGCCATTACGTTTGTGCGGCTCTTCGACTGTAATTCTGCGATGCAGTAAGAACTGAATTTTGTAGATGGGATGTACTTCGTTTTTCTTGAGGGCCTTGGAGTCAGGAACGAGTTCCACTTTGAAGAGAGTTGCGGTTGCTTGTTTCTATTGCGGATATTTATAACGGTTTTTACGTTGAAACCTTTATCTTTTAGTGCCTGTTCTACTTCAGTAGTGTTAACATCTGGTTCGATGCCTTTTATGACCACTTGTTGTCCTTTGCTACTTTTTAGCTGATAAGTGTAGTAACTTTTTTTCTTGGCGTTTAGGAGCTCCGTCAATTTTCTGAAGTTTTCTTCGCTTTTCACTTGGACCTTGGTTTCATGAATGTCTCCTTTAGTCAAGGGGATTACATGGAAGCTATCTTTACCAATAAGATCGATAATTGTGTTCACAAGGTTGTTAGAATTTTTCTCTCGGATGTATAGCGGAGGCGGCTTCGCTTTGCTTTTGTCCGCATCCGTGACTGTAGAAGGCATTTCGTTGGAGATGTCAGCCAAAATTTCAAATCTATTTGCTGTATTAGGGTTCTGCATAGTTCCTTGATCGGAGGAAAGCCCGATTGATTTTGCAACGTTACCCATTTTCGAGCCCTGTGGACTTTGTTTTCTTTTAATGTTTACGTAGCGATCCATGCCAGTCTGTATGGTCGAACCTTGCTTTTTACTTGGTGCGTTTGTCAGTGCAAACTCAGCTGACACAGCAGGTGGAACGATCGACGGTATCGGGTATACAGACGAAACTGATGTTGTTGTTGTCGTCATTGCATTTACAGTTGCAACTGACGTCACTGTGCTAGTTACAGTGGCCAGACGATGTTGTGCAGTTGGGGCGAGGCAAAGCAAGGAAGGGGGGAAACACATTTATCGCTTACCTCGCTTTGCGCTGTCGGTAACGCAGACGGAGCGAGAGAGTGCGCCCTTTCGTTGAGAGTAGGCTTGAGTTCGTTTTTCGGTGTTGGGGTTAACGCTCGCGGTTGATCGGCAGAAGCTTTTGTTTTTGCTGATTCGTCTGCATCTGTCGACACGAAAGAGAAGTATGCATTGCTAAGAGAGCGCCGACGCTCGTCTAGCTGACGTTGGCGCTGCGACCGAAGCTCGCTTTGGTTCATCACCTTATTTACTTTATGTTGGTTTTATATGTTTATTATTAGTTACAAAAGTGCACTAGTTTTAAACACAAAATAAAAGTAAGTTGCGACTTTTCATCGCACTAAGCGTCTTTTCGCCGTTTGTCTTGATTGATATCGGGTTTTTATAATTGGTTGTCTTCGGAGCACAAAGTGAAATAAAAACACGTCTGCACTCGTTGACGTTCGAATAAAGCCCATTCATTCAAAATGTCTACATCACTAACATTTGCATTAAATGGAAACACACATCAGTTATAACCGAAAATTTTTTCCCACAAATTGAATTAAATAGAAATTATGAGTATGCTCTCATTGACTTTCACACATACAAATCTATACCAAACGTAGATAGAGGGAATCAATCTATTTCATATTGGAAATAAATGTATAGAAATACCTGTTGGATCGTATGAACTCGAAGAGATTGCAACATATATTATTGATGATGATCTAAAGGGTATGGTTCTTATGATGCGTTAAAAATAGAAACCAACAATAATACGCTGAAAGTTCAAGTTACCACTAAAAAAGAAAGTATATTTTAATCGTGAACGAAGTATATAAAAACGCACAATACTGAAATTTATGTCTCAGATAACCCTGTGAATATTTTAAAAATAAATACAATTAGATTGGAATGCAACATTATCAGTGGCTCATATGTGGGTAATAGACCAAATCATGTGCTTCATGAATTTGGGATCAATGTTCCTCCGGGATATAAAATGAGTATTACACCACGAAACTTGATTTATTTACCTATCACCACTAGAGAAATAAGCATGCTCGAAGTACGGATAACTGATCAGGAGGGGAACTAATCAATTTTCGAGGGGAAACTATATCAATTCTTCATTTACGAGCAACAGAATGATTATTTATAATAAAAGGTCGTCACATCACCCTCACAACTCCCATTACCAAATGTAAAGGTGAAGTGAAAACACCACCATCATTATCATCTCGAGGACCATCATATCCACGTCCTGCGATATCATTAAAAAATAAACTGATTTTAAAATCACTTGGATTTAATATTCAGTAAAATTATTACCTTCATTTCA
>NW_026869569.1:0-8018 GCF_023558535.2 Drosophila nasuta | reverse complement strand
CAGCCCCGAGACGATCTAGCCATGTCCGTCTGTCCGTCTGTCCGTATGAACACCTAGATCGCAGAGACTATAAAGAGATAGAGCTATAATTTTTTTTCGACAGCATTTGTTATGTTTGCACGCAGATCAAGTTTGTTTCAAATTTTGCCACGCCCACTTCCGCCCCCGCAAATCAAAAAATCGAATAACAAGCGTAATTGTAACGCTAGAGTTGTCTATATTTGTATCTGTATGCAAGAGGCACTGCGATAGCTTTATTGATAGAGTGCAAGCATATTACTGTTGCAGTAGTCGGGGAACTCGGGTTCGAGCCCGCTCGGGTACAAAATTTAATAACTATAGCATTTATGATTGCTGAAAATTTGGGCGATCAGATACAAATTGTAGAAGTATTAAAGAAATAGTTTTGTATGGGCAAAAACGCTTTTATGTATGTGTTGTATGTATTATACGTATATACATGCTCGCCTCTATATTTGTATCTGTATGAAAGAGGCACTGCGATAGCTCTATTGGTAGAGTGCAAGCATATTACTGTTGGGTAGTCGGGGACTCGGGCGAGCCCGCTCACAAAAAATATTTTTTATATATAATAATAATATAAAATTGTCGTAGTTATTAAAGAAATACTTTTGTATGGGCAAAACGCCTACTTACTGGGCTTAGTTACTTTGTCTGACAATCTGGTATATTGTGCCGTCTATGGTATATTTTGAATGCGGTACTATATGGATATACCACATATACCATTTGGTATATTTTAGCATTTTTTGTAGAATATTTGGTATATTTTGAGAAATATACCGCAAAATATATTGCATTTATTCAAAATGGGTATCTCACAGTCGAGTACACTCGACTGTAGCTTTTTACTTGTTTTTATATACCCGCTACACATAGGATAGAAGGGTATTATAACTTTGTGCCGGCAGGAAATGTATAAAACAGGTAGAAGGAGGCACTCCGACCCTATAAAGTATGTATATTCTGATCAGCGTCATCAGCAGAGACGATCTAGCCATGTCCGTCTGCCCGTCTGTCCGTATGAACACCTAGATCTCAGAGACTATAAGAGATAGAGCTTATAATTTTTTTTTCGACACCATTTGTTGCGTTTTTGCACGCAGATCGTTTGTTTCAAATTTTTGCCACGCCCACTTCCGCCTCCGCAAATCAAAAAATCGAATAACAAGCGTAATTGTAACGCTAGAGTTGCGAATTTTGCATATACAATAATAACTATAGCATTTATGATTGCTGAAAATTTGCTGCCATCAGATAAAATTGTAGAAGTTATTAAAGAAAGAGTTTTGCATGGGCAAAACGCTTTTATACCCGCTACCCATAGGCAGAAGGGTATTATAACTTTGTGCCGACAGGAAATGTATGTAACAGGTAGAAGGAGGCATCTCCGACCCTATAAAAGTATATATATTCTTGATCAGCGTCAATACGAGACGATCTAGCCATGTCCGTCTGTCCGTCTCTGTCCGTATGAACACCTAGATCGCAGAGACTATAAGAGATAGAGAGTACTAATTTTTTCGACAGCATTTGTTATGTTTGCACGCAGATCACAGTTTGTTTCAAATTTTGCCACGCCCACTCCGCCCCCGCAAATCAAAAATCGAATAACAAGCGTAATTGTAACGCTAGAGTTGTCTATATTTGTATCTGTATGCAAGAGGCACTGCGATAGCTTTATTGGTAGAGTGCAAGCTATATTACCGTTGCAGTAGTCGGGAAATCCCCGCGGTCGAAGCCCGCTCGGGGTCACAAAATTTTTTATACCCGCTACCCATAGGGTAGAAGGGTATTATAACTTTGTAACCGGCAGGAAATGTATGTAACAGGTAGGAGGAGGCATCTCCGACCCTATAAAGTATATATATTCTTGATCAGCGTCAATAGCCGAGACGATCGCCAGCCATGTCCGTCTGTCCGTCTGTCCGTATGAACACCTAGATCTCAGAGACTATAAGAGATAGAGCTATAATTTTTTTCGACACCATTTGTTATGTTTGCACGCAGATCAAGTTTGTTTCAAATTTTTGCCACGCCCACTTTCGCCCCGCAAATCAAAAAATCGAATAACAAGCGTAATTGTAACGCTAGAGTTGCGAATTTTGGTATATACAATAATAACTATAGCATTTATGATTGCTGAAAATTTGGTTGCGATCAGATAAAAATTTAGAAGTTATTAAAGAAAGAGTTTTGCATGGGCAAAAACGCTTTTATGTATGTGTGCTGTATGTATGCGTATACGTATATACATGCTCGCCTCTATATTTGTATCTGTATGAAAGAGGCACTGCGATAGCTCTATTGGTAGAGTGCAAGCATATTACTGTTGCGGTAGTCGGGGGACTCGGGTTCGAGCCCGCTAAGTACAAAATATTTTTTTTATATACCCGCTACCCATAGGGTAGAAGGGTATTATAACTTTGTGCCGGCAGGAAATGTATGTAACAGGTAGAAGGAGGCATCTCCGACCCTATAAAGTATGTATATTCTTGATCAGCGTCAACAGCAGAGACGATCTAGCCATGTCCGTCTGCCCGTCTGTCCGTATGAACACCTAGATCTCAGAGACTATAAGAGATAGAGCTATAATTTTTTCGACACCATTTGTTATGTTTTGTACGGCAGATCAAGTTTGTTTCAAATTTTTGCCACGCCCACTTCCGCCTCCGCAAATCAAAAAAATCGAATAACAAGCGTAATTGTAACGCTAGAGTTGCGAATTTTGGTATATACACATAACTATAGCATTTATGATTGCTCTCTATTGGTAGATTGCCATCAGATAAAAATTGTAGAAGTCGGGGATTAAAGAAAGAGTTTGCTATGGGCACAAAATATTTTTTATATACCCGCTACCCATAGGTAGAAGGGTATTATAACTTTGTGCCGACAGGAAATGTATGTGTAACAGGTAGAAGGAGGCATCTCCGACCCTATAAAGTATATATATATTCTTGATCAGCGTCAATAGCCGAGACGATCTTAGCCATGTCCGTCTGTCCGTCTGTCCGTATGAACACCTAGATCGCAGAGACTATAAGAGATAGAGCTATAATTTTTTTCGACAGCATTTGTTATGTTTGCACGCAGATCAAGTTTATTTCAAATTTTGCCACGCCCACTTCCGCCCCCGCAAATCAAAAAATCGAATAACAAGCGTAATTGTAACGCTAGAGTTGTCTATATTTGTATCTGTATGCAAGAGGCACTGCGATAACATTTATTGGTAGAGTAAGCATATTACTACTGTTGCAGTAGTCGGGGACACTTCGGTTCGAGCCCGCTCGGGGTACAAAATTTTTATACCCGCTACCCATAGGTAGAAGGGTATTATAACTTTGTGCCGGCAGGAAATGTATGTAACAGGTAGAAGGAGGCATGCTCCGACCCTATAAAGTATATATATTCTTGATCAGCGTCAACAGCCGAGACGATCCAGCCATGTCCGTCTGTCCGTCTGTCCGTATGAACACCTAGATCTCAGAGACTATAAGAGATAGAGCTATAATTTTCGACACCATTTGTTATGTTTGCACGCAGATCAAGTTTGTTTCAAATTTTTGCCACGCCCACTTCCGCCTCCGCAAATCAAAAAATCGAATAACGGCAGCGTAATTGTAACGCTAGAGTTGCGAATTTTGGTATATACAATAATAACTATAGCATTTATGATTGCTGAAAATTTGGTTGCCATCAGATAAAAATTGTAGCCATGTTATTAAAGAAAGAGTTTTGCATGGGCAAAACGCTTTATACCCGCCACCATAGGCAGATGGGTATTATAACTTTGTGCCGGCAGGAAATGTATGTAACAGGTAGAAGGAGGCATCTCCGACCCTATAAAGTATATATATTCTTGATCAGCGTCGCCCAACAGCCGAGACGATCTTATAACATGTCCGTAATTGTAACGTCTAGTCCGTATGACGACACCTAGATCGCAGAGACTATAAGAGATAGAGCTATAATTTTTTCTGACAGCATTTGTTATGTTTGCACGCAGATCAAGTTTGTTTCAAATTTTGCCACGCCCACTTCCGCCCCCGCAAAAACAAAAAAAATGTGTGTGTTGAATAACAAGCGTAATTGTATACGCTAGAGTTGCCTCTATATTTGTATCTGTATGCAAGAGGCACTGCGATAGCTTTATTGGTAGAGTGCAAGCATATTACTGCTGCAGTAGTCGGGAAACTCCGCCCGAGCCCGCTCGGGGTACAAAATTTTATTTTATACCCGCTATTCATAGGGTAGAAGGGTATTATAACTTTGTGCCGGCAGGAAATGTATGTAACAGGTAGAAGGAGGCATCTCCGACCCTATAAAGTATATATATTTTTGATCAGCGTTAACAGCCGAGACGATCTATGTCCGTCTGTCCGTCTGTGTGTCTTTGTGTCTGTCCGTCCGTCCGTGAACACCTAGATCTCAGAGACTATAAGAGATAGAGCTATAATTTTTTCGACAGCATTTGTTATGTTTGCACGCAGATCAAGTTTGTTTCAAATTTCTTTGCCACGCCCACTTCCGCCCCGAAAATCAACAAAAAAAATAACACATAACAAGCGGTGGGATTTTAAAGTTAGAGTTGCGAATTTTGTATATATAATAATAAACTATAGTAGTTATGATTCCTGAAAATTTGGTTGCGATCAGATGAAAAATTGTCGAAGTTATTAAAGAAATACTTTTGTATGGGCAAACACGTCTACTTACTAGGGTCTTAGTTGCTTTAGATGACTAATCTGTATATATTGTGCCGTCTATGGTATATTTTGAATGCGGTATTATATCAATATACCAAATATACTATTTGGTATATTTTTAGTATTTTAGTAGTATACTCGGTATATTTTGGAGAAAATTATCGCAAAAATATATTTCATTTATTCAAAATGGGTAGTGATTCTGGCACAGTCGAGTGCACTCGACTGTAGCTTTACTTGTTTTTATATACCCGCTACCCATAGGGTAGAAGGGTATTATAACTTGTGTTGGCAGGAAATGTATGTAACAGGTAGAAGGAGGCATCTCCGACCCTATAAAAGTATGTATACTATAATCAATCATATTTTGTATGGGCAAAAACGCTTTCTATGTATGTATGTATGCGTATACGTATATACATGCTCGCCCTATATTTGTGTCTGTATGCAATGCGAGGCACTGCGATAGCTCTATTGGTAGAGTGCAAGCATAATTACTGTTGTGGTAGTCGGGGACTTGCCTTCGAGCCCGCTCGGGGTACAAAATTTTTTTATACCCGCTACCCATAGGGTAGAAGGGTATTATAACTTTGTGCCGGCAGGAAATGTATGTAACAGGTAGAAGGAGGCATCTCCGACCCTATAAAGTATGTATATTCTTGATCAGCGTCAACAGCAGAGACGATCTAGCCATGTCCGTCGTCCGTCTGTGTGTCTGTGTGTCTGTGTGTCTGTCCGTCCGTATGAACACCTAGATCTCAGAGACTATAAGAGATAGAGCTATAATTTTTTCGACACCATTTGTTATGTTTGCACGCAGATCAAGTTTGTTTCCAAATTTTGCCACGCCCACTTTCGCCCACGCAAATCAAAAAATCGAATAACAAGCGTAATTGTAACGCTAGAGTTGCGAATTTTGGTATATACAATAATAACTATAGCATTTATGATTGCTGAAAATTTGCTTGCCATCAGATAAAAATTGTAGAAGTTATTAAAGAAAGAGGCTTGCATGGGCAAAAACGCTTACTTACTAGGGTCTTAGTTACTTTGTCTGACAATCTGGTATATTGTGCCGTCTATGGTATATTTTGAATGCGGTACTATATGGATATACCACATATACCATTTGGTATATTTTTAGCATTTTGTAGAATATTCGGTATATTTTGAGAAATATACCGCAAAATGTATTGCATTTATTCAACATGGGTAAGTAGGTCTCACAGTCGAGTACACTCTCCTGTACCTTTCTTTACTTGTTTTTATATACCCGCTACCCATAGGGTAGAAGGGTATAACTTTGTGCCGGCAGGAAATGTATGTAACAGGTAGAAGGAGGCATCTCCGACCCTATAAAAGTATGTATATTCTTGATCAGCGTCAGCAGCAGAGTCGATCTAGTCATGTCCGTCTGTCCGTATGAAACACCTAGATCGCAGAGACTATAAGAGATAGAGCTATAATTTTTTCGACAGCATTTGTTATAGTTTGCACGCAGATCAAGTTTGTTTCAAATTTTGCCACGCCCACTTCCGCCCCGCAAATCAAAAAAATCGAATAACAAGCGTAATTGTAACGGTAGTTGCGAATTTTAGTATATACAATAATAACTATAGCATTTATGATTGCTGAAAATTTGGTTGCGATCAGATAAAAATTGTAGAAGTTATTAAAGAAATGGTTTTGTATGGGCAAAAACGCTTTCTATGTATGTGTTGTGGCGTATGCGTATACGTATATACATGCTCGCCTCTATATTTGTATCTGTATGAAAGAGACTGCGATAGCTTTATTGGTAGAGTGCAAGCATATTACTGTTGCAGTAGTCGGGGAACTCGGGTTCGAGCCCCGCTCGGGGTACAAAATTTGTTTTTATACCCGCTACCCATAGGTAGAAGGGTATTATAACTTTGTGCCGGCAGGAAATGTATGTAACAGGTAGAAGGAGTGCATCTCCGACCCTATAAAGTATATATATTCTTGATCAGCGTCAACAGCCGAGACGATCTAGCCATGTCCGTCTGTCCGTCTGTCCGTATGAACACCTAGATCCTCAGAGACTATAAGAGATAGAGCTATAATTTTTCGACACCATTTGTTATGTTTGCACGCAGATCAAGTTTGTTTCAAATTTTGCCACGCCCACTTCCGCCTCCGCAAATCAAAAATCGACTAACAAGCGTAATTGTAACGCTAGAGTTGCGAATTTTGGTATATACAACAATAACTATAGCATTTGCGATTGCTGAAAATTTGCTGCCATCAGATAAAATTGTAGAAGTTATTAAAGAAATGGTTTTGTATGGGCAAAAACGCTTTTCTATGTATGTGTTGTATGTATGCGTATACGTATATACATGCTCGCCTCTATATTTGTATCTGTATGAAAGAGGCACTGCGATAGCTCTATTGGTAGAGTGCAAGCATACACTGCCGGTAGTCGGGGACTCGGGTTCGAGCCCGCCTCGGGGTACAAAAATTTTATAACCCGCTACCCATAGGGTAGAAGGGTATTATAACTTTGTGCCGGCAGGAAATGTATGTAACAGGAGAAGGAGGCATCTCCGACCCTATAAAGTATATATATTCTTGATCAGCGTCAACAGCCGAGACGATATAGCCATGTCCGCCTGTCCGTCTGTGTGTCTGTCCGTCTGTCCGTCTGTCCGTATGAAACACTGGATCTCAGAGACTATAAGAGATAGAGCTGAAATTTTTTCGACAGCATTTGTTATGTTTGCACGCAGATCAAGTTTGTTTCAAATTTTGCCACGCCCACTTCCGCCCCCGCAAAAAAAATCGAATAACAAGCGTAATTTTAAAGCTAGAGTTGCGAATTTTGGTATATACAATAATAACTATAGTATTTATGATTTCTGAAATTTTTTGCGATCAGATAAAAATTGTCGAAGTTATTAAAGAAATACTTTTGTATGGGCAAAAACGCCTACTTACTAGGTCTTAGTTGCTTTGGCTGACAATCTGGTATATTGTGCGTCTATGGTATATTTTGAATACGGTACTATGTCGATATACCAAATATACCATTCGGTATATTTTAGTATTTTGCAGTATATTTGGTATATTTTGAGAAAATACCGCAAAATATATTTCTTTTATTCAAAATGGGTAGGGTATCTCACAGTCGAGTACACTCGACTGTAGCTTTCTTACTTGTTTTTATACCCGCTACCCATAGGGTAGAAGGGTATTATAACTTTGTGCCGGCAGGAAATGTATGTAACAGGTAGAAGGAGGCACTCCGACCCTATAAAAATTATTTTA
>NW_026869568.1:0-7977 GCF_023558535.2 Drosophila nasuta | reverse complement strand
GTCTTGCTTCTACCAATAGCCCTTTCTTCGCTGCTCATTATTATTAATTTAAGATCCGAAATTGAGCGTGCTGCGACAAAGAAGGATTGCTAGAAAACTAGCCGGAAAGAGAAAAAAATCCAAAATGTCTCGAAAATAAAAAAACAAAGAGAAAGAGAGAGAAAGTGAGAGAGAATAAGCGAGAGAGAGAGAGAGAGAGAGGCGAAAATTATGGTAGGTCATCACAGCTGTTAAGTGATGAAGTCCCTCCCAACCTAAGATCACGGCATCAGAGCATGGCTCTGGTGATCCCTTCTAACCCTAACCGACAGTGGTGTCGCTGGCTTGTTTCGGCTAAATAAAAAGTAAATTATTTCATGGTTTATAATATTTAATTCATGAGAGATATTAAACAATAAGGCAAGTTATACATTTGTCACCACTTACCACTTCCCCATCTCATTTGTCACCACTTACTACTTACCCAACACTAACACATACAAAGCATTCCATTAGATCAGGATTGCGATCGTCAATTATGTAAACACAAACATTCAAGCTTCCACTATAAACTAATAACCCAAACTGGGACTGCTAGCTTCTTTAACGTAAACATAAACAACCAAGCTTGCACTCTAAAAGTCAGAATATGCTAACGTAATTATAAACAACTCAGACGGTTTTGGCTGCCGCCAACATCCAAGTATAAAATAGCACTTCTTGCACAGCTTAGTTTCAGTTTGTATCAATTCTCTGAATAAACCAGTTCAAATCTACGACACTGTGTACATTCTTATTTATTGAAATACAACTCATGTATATATATGTCAAACATATATAACTGGCGCAGCCGGTCTGAACGGACGGATAAATTAATAACACACTAGAAGTAACATTTGAACTAGCTGAAAAGGCATAACAAGTGTTATCGAAAGTGAAAAAGTTAAAACAAAAAAAACAATACACACACTAAGAAGTGATATTTGAACTTAGCTGAAAAGGCATAACAATTATCGCCAAAAGTGAAAAGTGTAAAACAATAGTGGCATAAAAGGACAAAGTCATAATTGTGCAACTAAACTAAAACTAAACAATCCAGTGGCAATTTAACAATCAAAAGATAAAAAAAAATATATAAACTTTAAAATGGAAACGAAAAATATAAACGAAATGCAGAATTGCATTCAGGCTCTCACTCAAATTGTTGTTCAACAAATGCAACTACCAAATGCGAACTCAAGAACAAGAGCTAGAAACCAGATTGAAAAGGAAACTCGATATCTTCCAACATTTACTGGACGAGATGGTATTCTCCATGGATTCATTGCTTCAGTGGACCAAATTATGCAGGAATATACGAGATGATGCGGATCAGGTTTTCAGCGTTATATTCAACACGAAGATTCAAGGACGAGGCAAGAACAGTTCTCACCATCAATACACCGACAACGTGGGAGGAAATGTAAGGAGAAATTGCGACATCATTACCGGCCAAGAATGGACCAAATGGGTTTGACTAGGAAGATCAACAATCTCAGAGTGACATCTATTAAAGATTTAGATATTAAGGTAAGGTACATAGTGGAAGAAATAACAGACTTTGCTGTATTTGAAAATAATGAAAGCTTAGTAAATATATTAAGTTCACTATTGATTCAACGAATAAAAGAATTAGCTGCAGGCTCCATGGCAGTCTCGCTAATGCCATTAACAACAGTGCAAATGGTTAGAAATGAAATTGCTAAATATATCGGTCTAAATTTTGGAAATTTAAATCAAAAAGATTGTTAATTCGTAAAAATACCGAGAATGACTCAGGTAACAATATTGATCAAAAGAAATAATAATAATAACAACAATAATAATAATAATAACAACAACAATAATAATAAAACAACAATAATAATGGCAATTTTCCAAAAAGTCAAAATACTAGGAGACAATATAACAATCAACAACAAAATAGGAATAACAATACTAATCCACAATACAATCATAACTATAACAATAATCAACAAAATCAAAATACTAACAATAATCCACATCAATATCCAAATTATAATTACAATAAAAATGAAAGTCAAAATGTTAGACAGAATCCCCAGAGGCAATGAGTGTTGATAATATAATTGATGAGGATAATAAAAGTACAACAAGTGAAATCCCTAAAGATTTTTTACCCAGTAGCCTCGGATGAAAGAAAAAAATTTTAATAGAAGGAACAATTGAAGATTGTAAATTTACTTTTTGTTAGATACTGGATCCACAATTAGTATATTAAACACAAATAGAGTGCAGGAAAATTTTTACAAAATAATTGAAAAATATTCAAAAACAATTCATACAATTAATGCAAAGTTTGAAACTAATAATTACTTAGATTATGACAGAAGCACCAAGAGAATTTCAATATTCTCCACAAGTTCGTTCAAGATGGGTGGCTTTACCCTGGATAAATCATACGATTTTCTATTGGGTATGGACTTCATCCAAAGAAACGTTCAATTTATTGATTTCAAAGAAGAAAACAATTAAACTGATAAATGATGCTGAAATTCCATTCCATTCCAAGCATCCTGAAGAGGCTTGTGTTTTGGAAGTAAGTGAAATTGAAAGCTTTAATTTAACAGATTTAAATTTAGAAGAAAAGGAAATTATTACCAATCTAAACAAAAGATTTAACAAGTTATACTATAAAGAAGGCGACCAATTAACAAATACAAATACAGTGGTACACAATATAAGAACAATAACGGACCAACCGATCAATTCGAAAATTTACAGGTGTTCTCCAAAATATGAAGAAGAAATTCGAAAACAAATTTTTAGAAATGGAAAGAAACGGCATAATAAGAAAAAGCAGAAGTAAATACAGCTCACCTATATGCATGGTGCCAAAGAAAATAGATAATTCAGGAGTACAAAATATAGATTATGTGGCAGACTATCGTCGATTAAATCATGTAACAATACCAGACAAATATCCGTTACCTCTCATGGACTCAATATTAGACAAACTTGGTAGGGCTCAATATTTCAGTACATTGGACTTAGCAAAAGGTTATCATCAAATCTTGATGGCTGAAGAAGACATAGAGAAGACAGCGTTTGTTTCACCATTAGGACTTTATGAATACGTTAGAATGCCATTCGGACTAAAAACGCACCAGCAACTTTTCAAAGATTAATGAATGATGTTTTAAGAAGATTACATAAACAAAATATGTGTAGTCTACTTAGACGACATTTTAATATTCTCAACAACGCTCGAAGAACACAAACATGCTTTAGAAAAATTTTTAAAAACTCCAAGAACACAGATTAAAAATACAAGTAAATAAATGCTCATTTATGAAACAAGATACAGAATTTTTTAGGACATGTACTCAGTAAAGACGGAATTCGACCAAATCCAAAAAAGATACAAGATATTTTAGCTATTCCAATCCCAAAACAGAAAAACAACTAAAAGGTTTTTTAGGCATGACTGGTTTTTATAGAAAGTTCATAAAAGATTACTCAAAAATTGCATACCCTATGATCAAATATTTACAAAAAGGAAATAATATTAATAAAAATGACCCAGAATTTATAGATTCTTTTAAAAATTTAAAAGAACTTATAAGCTCACATCCAATTTTGAAATTCCCAGAATTCGATAAACCTTTTACATTAACGACAGATGCGAGTGATTTTGCAATAGGAGCAGTGTTATCACAGCAAACTCAGCCAATAGCATTCGTATCTAGGACCCTAAACAAACACGAAAAGCAATACAGCGCGACAGATAAAAGAATTTCACAGCAATTGTGTATGCCGTAGACTACTTTTAGGCATTACCTATATGGCACACAATTTACAATTATAACTGATCACCAACCAATTATGTATCTAAATAAAAAATACAAAGGGAAAGACCTCAAGGACAAACATCAAAAGATGGATATTGAAACTACAAGAATTTGATTGTGATATCAAATATTTAAAAGGAAAAAATAATAACAAAGTGGCGGATTTCCTCAGTAGGCAGGAAACAGCCCCGCTTATAGACAAAGAAAATATTAATGAATCAAATTTAGCATTGACAGACACAATTCACTCAGCAAACGAGAACGAACCAATAGATTTTTTATAACAGATGATATAGTTAATAAATTCAAAACTCAAATCATTATCACATATTTAGCAACAGACAGTATAATTAAAAATAAAGGCAGAAAAATTATTGAAATTAATCCAGCAGACGACAATTTAGAAATAGAACAGAAACTCTTAAACAATATTAATAGGGAACTATTGGCATATATTCAGAAGTACCAGATTCCATTTACTATAAAGTACAATGTATTATAATAGACAGTTTTAAAGACACGAAAAATATAAAATTCTTAAAATGTACAAAACGAGCAGTAGACATAAATGACGAACAGGAACTCCACAAACAAATAGCTTTATATCACACAAAAAGAATCCCTACATAGTGGCATGAACGAGACATTTTATAGTTTGAAAGACAAAATTTATTATCCAAAACTTAGAGAGCACATTAACTTAGTTATATCCAACTGCACAAAATGTAGAGAAATTAAGTATGACAGGAAACCGATCAAAGCAAAATTCAATATCACAGAAACTCCTCAAGAAAAAAATGAAATAATTCATATAGACATTTTCCATATCAAACACCGATCATTTGTTACAATCATAGATAAACTTACAAAATTTGTAGCTGCATACAATATAAAAGATAGGAATTGGAGGGCAAAATTGCAAATTATAATAGAGCAATTCACAAAATTTGGCAAGCCCAACAAAATTATTATGGATAATGAATTTGGATCAGAACAGATTCAAAGTTTCTTAAATAAAGAAAAAGTCGAGTTACATTTAACAAAACCAAACTCGCACACAGGTAACGCAGACATTGAAAGACTTCACTCCACGTTAATAGAAATTGTCAATAGCATAGATGAAGACATCTCGATAGAATCAAAAATTCAAATTGCTGTCAACACTTACAATAATAGGTATCACACAACTATAAAATGCACCCCAAACGAAGCTAAAAATACAAAAGAACTCACAAGACCTTAAAGAAATAATAAGCGCTAACAAAGAAAAAATCATAACAAAACTAAATGAAGAAAGAGAACAGTATGAAGAAAAAGAGAGGAAGGACCAATTAAAAATTACAAAAGATTAAGACATAAAGATGAGCCGTATTTTAGATACGCCAAACTAGAAGATATTCATCCATGTAATATCAAAAAGACCATTAAAAATGGAACAAAATTAAAATACATGCACATATACATTAACAGTTTTAGTAATAAATACATATATATATATATACATTTTTTCTTTTACTCGCACTTTCAGAATATTTTATTAATCACTCTAATGATTATATCAATGACACATGCTAGACTGCATGTGGTCCCAGTTCAAGAGGAGGCAGGATATGTCCCTATACATATGTATTCTACAGAAATTGTAAATGAAACTATTATAATTTTGCACATTATTGACATTAATCAAATCACAATAATAATCAATAAAATATACGACAATATAAAGAATATCGAAATAGCAAATAAGGAAACATTAATTGATGAAATAGAATTACTAAGGGCAAAAGTAAGTTCTATCACTCCATCAACACGAACAGAAAGAGGTATTTTTAATGGAATAGGCACCGTACATAAATGGCTATTTGGCATTATGAACAATGAGGACAGGGAAGAAATTATAGAACACTTAAATATAATAGATCAAAATAATCACAATGCAATCACTAACTTAAACCAACAAATTCACATTAACAACCATTTTAATAATACTATTAACACACTAGCAGGCATAATCCATCAAGACAGAAATATGATAGAACTTCTTTCAGCCAAAATGAATAACCAAACAAAAGAAACAATAAAAACATATTATTCAATGATCAAATGAGAACTTTAAAAAATATTGAAGAAAAATTAAATTATATTCAAGAAACCATTGCATCAGCAAAAACAATATATTTTTACCAGAAATATTATCAAAAGACGAAATAAATAAATTTAAAATAGATTTTTATAAAATTAAATTAATCAGAATGGGCATATTAAAATACAAAAACAACGCAAATTGTCATGGCAATCAAGCTACCCAAAAACTTTATAAAAACAGACATCAAACTCATAACTGCAATACCTAACAGCAACAATATTCAAATTGATCAAGAAAATTTACTAATTACTCAAATTTATAATAAAAATATACGATTATGAAGAAAATGTAATTTTTAAGGAACTAACATTAAGTAAAAGCTGCACAATAAACAACAATTGTAAATTCAAATTCAAAAATAAATCCAGTATAGAACAAATAGATGATGAAACAATAATTGTAAGAAACAGTAAAAACGAAAAATTAAAACAAAATTGCGATCAAAGAAATATTACATTAAATGGAAACTACTTAATACAATTTGTTAACTGTAAAATTCAAATATTATCTGAAAACTTTGCAAATGAACAAATAGAATTTTATGATAGATTTTTTACCCAACAAACTTATTGAACCAATCTTATAAAACACAATAAACTTTGAACACTTCTCAATACAGAACTTTGAAAACTTACAAGAAATCACAGAGTTAAAATTTCATAAAAAATAAGTTATGGCATTTCAATTACATTTTGCAATTATTATATTAATATTAATATTTTACTTGTGTATAAAATTAAGACCTAATAATATTCATGTTAATTTTAAAAGAATTCAGGAGAATTCAAATTCTGGCGATGGAGGAGTTATACATTTGTCACCACTTACCACTTCCCCATCTCATTTTGTCACCACTTACTACTTACCCAATACTAACACATACAAAGCATTCCATTAGATCGGGATTGCGATCGTCAATTATGTAAACACAAACATTCAAGCTTCCACTATAAACTAATAACCCAAACTGGGACTGCTAGCTTCTTTAACGTAAACATAAACAACCAAGCTTGCACTCTAAAGTCAGAATATGCTAACGTAATTATAAACAACTCCAGACGGTTTGGCTGCCGCCAACATCCAAGTATAAAATAGCACTTCTTGCACAGCTTAGTTTCAGTTTGTATCAATTCTCTGAATGTACCAGTTCAAATCTCTTATTTATTGAAATACAACTCATGTATATATATATGTCAAACATATATAACTGGGTATGAAGAACATAAATAGTACTAAATGATCAGTAATAATAATGTAAGAAGATAGTTGCAATAATATTATAGTTGTTTTTTTCCTAAATATATAAATGTATTTAAATTTCAGTGCTTTGTCTTATTTCATGTGCCAAATTTTAAACTTTTGTAATTTATCTTCAAACATTTTTCTTTACAGTATTTAATATTTTGAATTTTTTGCATACTCTTCTATAAATTTATATTTTGTGTTCGTACAAAGTAAATTGAGGTGAAAGTATGAAGTGTGATTTCGCAATAATAAAAAAACTCACCAACAGAACTGCTGCGGCGGCGATCGATCTCCGGCGAAGTTGCTGCGGGCACAGTGCTAAATTAAAAGAAATACAACTTTCACCAAACACTTCATATTGCACCTACGCGAAAACTGGTACTAACTATTCAATATAATTTTTAATTTTGTTGTTTTAATTTGGTTATTTCTTAACTTGGCACTGATTTTTCATAACTTATTCGTTTAATTTAATTTAATAAAATACATTTTTATTTAGGCATTTAGCCTTCGAAGCTTTTAGCTGTTTTGTTTCATATTTTAAATTTTGTAACTTGTGTACAACACATTCAACAATTGTTTTAAATTCTAAATTCTCGCTGCTCTACAATATCTTATTTCATTTCAAGCTATTTCATTTATATTTGTACGTTTGTTTTGTTTTAATTCTTGTAGCGCTTCAACTTTTTAATTTGTTGTTTTACAACATTTTAGCGCTTTTATTTTCAATTGAAGGTGGCACAATATATGTTTTAA
>NW_026869567.1:0-8293 GCF_023558535.2 Drosophila nasuta | reverse complement strand
TAGATCCGAGACTAAAGAGATAGAGCTATAATTTTTTTTTAAAATTTGTTATGTTTGCACGCAGATCAAGTTTGTTTCAATTTTGCCACGCCCACTTTCGCCCCGCAAATCAAAAATCGAATAACAAGCGTAATTGTAACGCTAGAGTTGCGAATTTTGGTATATACAATAATAACTATAGCATTTATGATTGCTGAAAATTTGGTTGCGATCAGATAAAAAATTGTAGAAGTTATTAAAGAAATAGTTTTGTATGGGCAAAAAACGTTTTTTATGTGTTGTATGTATGCGTATACGTATATACATGCTCGCCTCTATATTTGTATCTGTATGAAAGAGGCACTGCGATAGCTCTATTGGTAGAATGCAAGCATATTACTGTTGGGTGCGGGGGACTCGGGTTGAGCCCCTCGGGGTACAAAATTTTTTTATACCCGCTACCCATAGGGTAGAAGGGTATTATAACTTTGTGCCGGCAGGAAATGTATGTAACAGGTAGAAGGAGGCATCTCCGACCCTATAAAGTATATATATTTTTGATCAGCGTTAACAGCCGAGACGATCTAGCCATCTCCGTCTGTCCGTTGTCCATGAACACCTAGATCCAGAGACTATAAGAGATAGAGCTATAATTTTTTCGACAGCTTTTGTTATGTTTGCACGAATCAAGTTTGTTTCGCCCGCCCACTTCCCCCACGCAAATCAAAAAAAAAATCGAATAACAAGCGTAATTGTAACGGTAGGTTGGAATTTTAGTATATACAATAATAACTATAGCATTTATGATTGCTGAAAATTTAGTTGCGATCAGATAAAAAAATTGTAGAAGTTATTAAAGAAATGGTTTTGTATGGGCAAAAAGCTTTTATGTATGTGTTGTATGTTGCGTATGAAATTTGCTCGCCTCTATAGTTTGAGGGGCATCGAAGTTATTGGAATAAGTATTGGCGGTGTGGGGATCGGTTGGGCCCGCTCGGGGTAAAAATTTTATACCCGCCCCATGGGTAGAAGGGTATTATAACTTATAACAAATGCTGTCGAAAAAATTATAGCTCTCTTTTATAGTCTCTGAGATCTAGGTGTTCATACGGACGACGGACAGACGGACGGCAATTCTCCTGTGGCTCAAGAATATTTTTTCAGGGTAACCCTTCTTTTAATACATTTTGCCGGAAAAAAAATTTACCCTTGGGTACTATTTTGTACCCCGAGCGGGCTCGAACCCGAGTCCCCGACTACTGCAACATAATATGCTTGCACTCTACCAATAAAATCGCAGTGCCTCTTGCATACAGATACAAAATATAGAGGCGGCATGTATATACGTATACGCATACATACAACACATACATAGAAAGCGTTTTTGCCCATACAAAATATGATTGATTATAATATACATATTTTATAGGGTCGGAGATGCCTCCTTTCCATTTGTTATGTTTGCACGCAGATCAAGTTTGTTTCAAATTTTGCCCGCCCCTTCCGCCCCGCAAATCAAAAAATCGAATAACACATTACAAGAGGTGGGATTGTAACGCAGAGTTGGAATTTGGTATATACAATAATAACTATAGTAGTTATGATTGCTGAAAATTTGGTTGCGATCAGATAAAAATTGTCGTAGTTATTAAAAAATACTTTGTATGGGCAAAAACGCCTACTTACTAGGGTCTTAGTTACTTTGTCTGACAATCTGGTATATTGTCCGTCTATGGTATATTTTGAATGCGGTACTATATGGATATACCAATAACCATTTGGTATATTTTTAGCATTTTTGTAGAATATTCGGTATATTTTGAGAAAATTCCGCAAAATATATTGCATTTATTCAAAATGGGTAGGGTACTCACAGTCGAGTACACCTCGACTGTAGCTTTTTACTTGTTTTTATATACCCGCTACCCATAGGATAGAAGGGTATTATAACTTTGTGCCGGCAGGAAATGTATATAACAGGTAGAAGGAGGCATCTCCGACCCTATAAAGTATTAGATTCCGGTTATAACGACTTTCAAGGGACCGACCATTTTGTCGTTATAACCGGAGGACGCACTAACCGGAAGGAGAAAAAATTTGTTTTTGTTTACTTTATAGTTGCCAGTTCGTAATAGGCTTCTAAAATAAAAAAAAAAAAATTTTAAAAAAAAAAAAGTTTTTGAGACATTTTGCGGGTGTAATGCACGGGTTGAGCTTAAACTAAATGACCTCTTCATTGCGCAATTTGTGCATTTTGCGCATTAACTCACATTTGGCGAAATTACGCATTCAAAAAGCAGAAAAACTATAAATATAACGGAATAGACTATGTGAGTCTGCACACGCACGCTGTAAACATTTGTGTGACGTCAGCATTGCACTTCGACTCTCTCTCTAACAGCAGCGTTGCTAAGGCGAAGGCTAAGACTGACAGAGAGTAGTAAGAGTCTAAGAGCTTCGTGTCGCTGATACGCACACAAGCAAAGGGCGCCGATCACCGATAAATACATACATTTCTAATTACGCCGTTTGATGCTTAAATTTGTTGGCAATTTTACGCTGAATTTTTTTTCGTCGCTATATCCGGTTGAATTCTGAAAAATTTCGTCGGTATAAGCGGTTAGTCGCTAAAAGCGGAGACGTTGTAAGCGGAGGCGCTTTCATATAAGTTTGTATGGGGACCAACCAAGCCATCGAGTTTTCGTCGTAATAACCGGTCCGGACGCTATAAGCGGAGTCGTTATAACCGGATTCTACTGTATGTATATTCTTGATCAGCGTCAACAGCCGAGACGATCTAGCCATGTCCGTCTGTCCGTCTGTCCGTATGAACACCTAGATCTCAGAGACTATAAGAGATAGAGCTATAATTTTTTTTTTCGACACCATTTTGTTGCGTTTGCACGCAGATCAAGTTTGTTTCAAAATTTTACCACGTCCACTTCCGCCCACGCAAATCAAAAAATCGAATAACAAGCGTAGTTTTTAAAGCTAGAGTTACGAATTTTGGTATATACAATATAGTACTATAGTAGTTATGATTGCTGAAAATTTGGTTTGCGATCAGATAAAAATTGTCGTAGTTATTAAAGAAATACTTTTGTATGGGCAAAAAACGCCTACTTACTAGGGGTCTTAGTTACTTTGGTCTGACAATCTAGGTATATTGTGCCGTCTATGGTATATTATTGAATGCGGTAATTATATGGATATACCACATATACCATTTTGGTATATTTTTAGCATTTTGTAGAATATTTGGTATATTTTGAGAAATATACCGCAAAATATATTGCATTTATTCAAAATGGGTAGTAAGGGATCTCACAGTCGAGTACACTCGACTGTAGCTTTTTACTTGTTTTTATATACCCGCTACCCATAGGGTAGAAGGGTATTATAACTTGTGCCGGCAGGAAATGTATGTAACAGGTAGAAGGAGGCATCTCCGACCCTATAAAGTATGTATATTCTTCAGCGTCAAAGCAGAGACGATCAGCCGTCCGGTCCCGTCCGTATGAACACCTAGATCTCAGAGACTATAAGAGATAGAGCTATAATTTTTGACACCATTTGTTATATTTGCACGCAGATCAAGTTTGTTTCCAAATTTTTGCCACGCCCACTTCCCCCGCAAATCAAAAAATCGAATAACAAGCGTAATTGTAACGCTAGAGTTGCGAATTTTGGAATATACAAAATAACTATAGCATTTATGATTGCTGAAAATTTGGTTGCGATCAGATAAAAATTGTAGAAGTTATTAAAGAAATGGTTTTGTATGGGCAAAAACGCTTTCTATGTATGTGTTGTATGTATGCGTATACGTATATACATGCTCGCCTCTATATTTGTATCTGTATGAAAGAGGCACTGCGATAGCCTCTATTGGTAGAGTGCAAAGCATATTACTGTTGCGGTAGTCGGGGACTCGGGATCGAGCCCGCTCGGGGCAAAATTTTTTATACCCGCTACCCATAGGGTAGAAGGGTATTATAACTTTGGCCGGCAGGAAATGTATGTAACAGGTAGAAGGAGGCATCTCCGACCCTATAAAGTATGTATATTCTTGATCAGCGTCAACAGCAGAGACGATCTAGCCATGTCCGTCTGTCCGTCTGTCCGTCTGTCCGTATGAACACCTAGATCTCAGAGACTATAAGAGATAGAGCTATAATTTGTTTTTGACACCATTTGTTATATTTGCACGCAGATCAAGTTTGTTTCAAATTTTTGCCACGCCCACTTCCGCCCCGCAAATCAAAAAATCGAATACAAGCGTTATTGTAACGCTAGAGTTGCGAATTTTGGTATATATAATAATAACTATAGTAGTTATGATTCCTGAAAATTTGGTTGCGATCAGATAAAATTGTTTAAGTTATTAAAGAAATACTTTTGTATGGGCAAAAACGCCTTCTATGTGTGTGTGTTGTATGTATGCGTATACGTATATACATGTTCGCCTCTATATTTGTGTCTGTATGCATAGGGCAAATGCGATAGCTCTGTTGGTAGAGTGCAAGCCCAATGTGATGTGGTACTCGAGGTACTCGAGGTACTGGAGGAACTCGGGTTCGAGCCCGCTCGGGGTACAAACTTTTTATCGTATTTTCAACAATTATATATAATAATTATAAATAATAATTATAAATAAATAATTATAAATAATAATTATAAATAAATAATTATAAACAATAATTATAAAGAAATACTTTTGTATGGGCAAAAACGCCTGCTATGTATGTATTGTATGTATGCGTATACGTATATACATGCTTGCCTATATTAATGTCGGTATGCATAGAGGGGCTTACAAGCAATGCGACAGCTCAGGTGGTAGAGTGCAAGCCAGGCATGTCGTGGTTCTCGGGTTCGAACTCGCGCTCAGAGTACAAACTTTTTTTATTTTAAAGAAATACTTTTGTATGGGCAAAAACGCCTGCTATGCTTTCGTTTGTATGTATGTATGCGTTTATATATCTACATGCTCGCCTATATTGGTGTTGGTAGTGTACAAGCCCAACATTTGGTGGTGTGCCGGTTCGAGTCCCGGTTGGGACTCATAAATTTTTTAATCCTATATACAATTATTCAGATCAAGTTGGTTTCAAATTTTTTACCACGCCCACTTCCGCCCCTGTCAAAATTATTATGGCGACAAACGGCTGCCTCATTTGGTTGACCAACTAGACCAACTAATATTCTCACCAGTTCTTGATTGTGATCGGAAAAGAATCTTATTAGATATTCGAGAAGCAATTTTAATAAATGGTAATAATTATTAGCCGCTTTAATGCAACAATAACGCGTTTTACACACATAGATACATGTGTGTGTATTTATGTATGCATGTTAATGCACGTGTACGTATACATGTACATATATATTTGCATTTGTCCGTTATGTTCAAAAAATGCTAACGGTGCAGTAACGGTTTTTGCGGTAAAAGTCAAAACGAAAAGAACGCAATTTTCAGTGCAAATGTTTGATTTGAACGGTATTTCGATTTTGGGCATTGCAAGGGGATATTAAGATAAGTGAACATAATGACATTTCAACTTTGTGCTGGTGCAGATTATTAGCTTTTATTCTGTGTCGCCGTTGTGTACGCAATAATGCTGATGAAAGCATCGATAGATCGTGCACCGATGCATCGATTTTTGTAGGTATATTTAACGATGGTCTTATCGATATCGATTTTACGCGATATATCGATGCTTGATAATAAATCTGTCGCATAATTTTACAATATTGCAATATTGTATGTGAATTTAGTATTAGACTTGTGTTATTTTACACAGATTTTATTGGAGGGTCAAACTAAGAATATATATCGGATATGGAAATAAATAATTATCTCTTTGTTTTAAAATATAGTAACTAGAAACGTTTTATTCCATTTTTAAATTTATTACAAATTATTACAAAACTCAATGATACACCCAGCATTGATTTTTGGGCGACATTTTCTAATCTTATTGACACCGATGCTAAGGAATGCATCGATGTTTTATTTTGCAAATACCGATATACATAAACATCGATATTTTTGGGAAAATAATCGTTCATTGTGTATCGTGTATCGATGCTATCTCTTTGCATCGTGCCCTCCCTAGGAGAAACACCGTATGTAAAATTCATAATTAATAATTTGCAAAATTTTTCAATTTTTGTCTAATTTGATTTAATTAATATATATAATTAGCATATAACAATTACTAATAGTTATTAATTATAATATTTAAGTGCAGATATTTTGTAGAAATGCCAATGAATTAGTAGACAGTCTGCATCACAAAGAGCACGCTCTAGGCAGTTAAGAAATAGAAGAAATAGGAAAATAACGATTATGTTTGTAGAAGAGAGGGAAAATAATGCAAGTTCGCAGAGGATTCGTAGAGCTGATCAGGAGTATAGGGAAAGCGAACAGATTATAAATAGTCAGCGACGTTTAGTAAGGAGACGATCAGCGCGAATTATTAGCAGAATGAGCAAACGACAGATACAGACCATAGAAGAAACACTTGAGACGCACAGACGCCGACTATCGACAAAACGAACAATCGGACAATACAGAAAATAGAAGACAACGACGGACGAATTCAGTGTATCGGCAGACAGAACAGCAGGCTAATACTCTTTCGAAGAAGATCGACACGTAGGCAAAACGTAGAGTATTACAGGATTAGCAGAACGGATTCAGAACTCTGAATCTATGAGAGAGCGACGGGCGGACGTAACTTTCAACGAGAGCCTGAACAGCAGGCCGATACCTTTAAGAAGATCGAGACGTAGGCAGAACGTAGAGTAAGACAGATAGTAGCGAACGGATTCAGAAACTCTGAATCCATGAGAGAGCGACGGGCGGACGTAACTTTTAGAGAGCCTGAACAGCAGGCTGATACTTTACGTAGATCGAGACGTAGGCGTAACGTACAGGCCAGTACAGTAGAACGGATTCAGAACTCTGAATCTATTTTGAGAGCAGCGACGGGCGGACGTAACATTTAGAGAGCCTGAACAGCAGGCTGATACTTTACGCAGATCGAGACGTAGGCGTAATACGCGTGGCAGTACGGGCCCCTCTGTAGAACGGATTCAGAACTCTGAATCTATAAGACAGCGACGGGCGGACGTAACATTTAGAGAGTAGCCTGAACAGCAGGCTGACACTTTAAGAAGACATATACGTAGACGGGATACAATGTACATGGACCAACGAAATTCTTCAGACGAAACTCGGCATTGGCGGGCAGCGAGACGGACAGATCTTGAATCGCGTCTATTCTGAGAGAGGAACTAGATCGGGTTAATAGGTCACAGGCTAGAAATAATCTTACTAGGAGGATTATTACAGGTGCGCAACACCGGTGCGCGTCGAAGTGCCCGGTTATTGGCGCGACAAGCAGCATTTGACGCCTCAAGACGACTTAGCCAAAGAGTTAGCCAATATAGGGAAAATATTGAAAATAGATTAGCAGAAAACCGTCGAAATGCTGCCCATAATAGAGAGGAACGTGCGAATAGTCTTCAGGAAGAAAATGCAACACCCAGACCCACTAGAATAGAAGCCGCCTACTGATTGAGAAATTTAATAGAGTTGTCAAGTTGGGCCCCAACAAAATTTCGAATGCTCAAATCTAGACAACAGCTCCAAAATTTGAATGAAGATTCCACCGATATTTATGTTTTGGGAATGCTGGATCATTATATTCAGCGGCCAGATAGTCTCGAAGGCCTGTGTTTAGCCGATTTTGCTGCAAATTATAATTTTGCGAAATCCTGTCGGTCAGCGCGTCAAGATGCAGATGACGGTGGTGATGGAGAAAACGAGGTCCTAGGAAATTCAGTTCAGGCTCTTCGTGATGGTAGTGGCTTCATTAGGGAACGGACCAAACCAGCAATTATTAGGTTTAGGAAGTTTAATCTGAATGCCGACAGAGAGAACTATTTTAGGAACTTTAATGTTATATTTTCCGTGGAGGGATGAACAGGTAGATTTGCTTAGTATTAATTGTGAAAGCGTGTATGCAGCAAACTTAGAATCTATTGGATTTAGGTATAGGAAATATAATGTTTTAGAGGATTTAGAAGACGTGCTTAGAAGGGCCATAGAAGCTGAGGCAAATTTTGAGGAACGGATCAGGCAGATAGTTTAGATAATCATTTTAGGGCTTTGGCGATCCCTGAAATAAATTCTCAAGTAAATGTTTTGGACTTAAATGCCGTTAATGTTCCCGAAGATTCGGACAATGTCATCCGACTTATTAAGCTCCCGCCAATTATGTTACATGATGACTTAGCAAGCTTT
>NW_026869566.1:0-8243 GCF_023558535.2 Drosophila nasuta | reverse complement strand
ATTTTTTTCATTTTCCAAATCTTTTATGATTTTACATTTTTTCACTTTCCAAAAATCTTCCTGATTTTTGCATTTTTTCATTTACCAAAATTTCCGATTTTAATTTTTCATTTTTCAAAATTTTTCCGGTTTTATATTTTAATTTTCCAAAATTTTTGCGATTTTTCTATTTTCAAATTTTTCCGATTTTATATTTTTTCATATTCCAAAATCTTCCTGATTTTACATTTTTTCATTTTCCAAAATTTTTCGATTTTAAATTTTAAATTTCTAAATTTTTCCAATTTTTCACTTTTTATTTTCCAAAATTTTCCTGATTTTATTTTTCATTTTTCCAAAATCTTCCTGATTTTATTTTTCATTTTCCAAAATTTTCCGATTTTAACATTTTTCAAAAATTTTTCCATTTTTAAAATTTCCAAATTTTTTTTTTATTTCATTTTCCAAAATTTTCCGATTTTTTTTTCATTTTCCAAAATTTTTCCTGATTTTACATTTTTCATTTTCCAAAATTTTTCCTGATTTTACATTTTTTCATTTTTCCAAAATTTTCCGATTTTTCATTTTTCATTTTCCAAAATTTTTCCGATTTTAAAATTTTTTTTATTTTCCAAAATTTTCGCGATTTTACATTTTTCATTTTCCAAAATTTTCCCGATTTTATTTTTTTCATTTTCCAAATTTTTCCTGATTTTATTTTTTCATTTTCCAAAAATTTTCCTGATTTTATTATTTTTTAAATTTTCCAAAATTTTCCTGATTTTTATTTTTTTATTTTCCAAAATTTTCCTGATTTTAACTTTTTCATTTTCCAAAATTTTTCCGATTTTATATTTTTTCATTTTCCAAAATTTTTCTCGATTTTACATTTTTCATTTTCCAAAATTTTCCTGATTTTATTTTCCAAAATTTCCGATTTATATTTTTATTTTCCAAAATTTTCCTGATTTTATATTTTTCATTTTCTAAAAATTTTTCCGATTTTAACATTTTTCATTTTCCAAAATTTTCCTGATTTTAACATTTTTTTTCATTTTTCCAAAATTTTTCCTGATTTTAATTTTTTCATTTTCCAAAATTTTTCTGATTTTATATTTTTTTCATTTTCCAAAATTTTTCCGATTTTATTTTTTCATTTTCCAAAATTTTTCCTGATTTTATTTTTTTCATTTTCCAAAATTTTTCCGATTTTATATTTTTCATTTTCAAAATTTTTCCGATTTTTACGTCTTTTCATTTTCCAAAATTTTCCTGATTTTACATTTTTATTTTTCCAAAATTTTCCCTGATTTTAAATTTTAAATTTTCCAAAATTTTTTTTATTTTTAAATTTTCATTTTTCCGATTTTATTTTTCATTTTCCAAAATTTTCCGATTTTATTTTTTTCATTTTTCAAATTTTTCCGATTTTCATTTTTCAAAATTTTTCTGATTTTATATTTTTCACATTTTCCAAAATTTTTCCGATTTTATTTTATTTCATTTTCCAAAATTTTCCCGATTTTAACTTTTTCATTTTCCAAAATTTTCCTGATTTTACATTTTTTCATTTTCCAAAATTTTTCCTGATTTTATTTTTTCATTTTTCAAAATTTTTCCGATTTTATTTTTTCATTTTCCAAAATTTTCCGGATTTTACATTTTTTCATTTTCCAAAATTTTTCCGATTTTATTTTTTTATTTTCCAAAATTTTTCCGATTTTATTTTTTATTTTTCAAAATTTTTCCGATTTTACATTTTAATTTTTTCAAATTTTTCAATTTTTTTTTCGATTTTCCGTATTTTATTCATTTTCCAAAATTTTTCCGATTTTATTTTTTCATTTTCCAAAATTTTTCCTGATTTTAAATTTTTTCATTTTCCAAAATTTTTACGATTTTTAAATTTTTTCATTTTCCAAAATTTTCCTGATTTTATATTTTTATTTTCCAAAATTTTTCCGATTTTACATTTTTTATTTTTCCAAAATTTTTCCGATTTTATTTTTCCATTTTCCAAAATTTTTCCAATTTTAATTTTTTTTCCAATTTTCCGATTTTAAAATTTTCCGATTTTACATTTTTTATTTTTTCCAAAATTTTCCTGATTTTTAAATTTTTTCATTTTCCAAAATTTTTTCCGATTTTTACATTTTTTCATTTTCCAAAATTTTCCTGATTTTACATTTTTATTTTCCAAAATTTTTCCGATTTTATTTTTTCATTTTCCAAAATTTCCGATTTTACATTTTTTCATTTTCCAAAATTTTTCCGCGATTTTTTATTTTTAATTTTCCAAAATTTTCCCGATTTTATTTTTTTCATTTTCCAAAATTTTCCGATTTTAAATTTTTGCATTTTCCAAAATTTTCCGGATTTTAATATTTTTTCATTTTCCAAAATTTTTCCTGATTTTATATTTTTCATTTTCCAAAAATTTTCCTGATTTTACATTTTTTCATTTTCCAAAATTTTCCTGATTTTATATTTTTCATTTTCCAAAATTTTCCTGATTTTACATTTTTTCATTTTCCAAAATTTTCCTGATTTTATTTTTTCCATTTTTCAAAATTTTCCGATTTTATTTTTTTCCAAAATTTTTCCGATTTTACATTTTTTCATTTTCCAAAATTTTCCTGATTTTACATTTTTAATTTTCATTTTCCAAAAATTTTTCCGATTTTACATTTTTCATTTTCCAAAATTTTTCCTGATTTTACATTTTCATTTTCCAAAATTTTTCCGGATTTTAATTTTTAAATTTTCCAAATTTTTCCGATTTTACATTTTTCATTTTTTTTCAAAAATTTTCCTGATTTTAAATTTTCAATTTTCCAAAATTTTTCCGATTTTATTTTTTCATTTTCCAAAATTTTTTCCGATTTTATTTTTTATTTTCCAAAATTTTCCGATTTTACATTTTTATTTTCAAAAATTTTTCCAATTTGATTTTACATTTTTTCATTTTCCAAAATTTTTCTGATTTTACATTTTTTCATTTTCCAAAATTTTTTTCCGATTTTATGATTTATTTTTCATTTTCCAAAATTTTTCCGATTTTACAATTTTTCATTTTCCAAAATTTTTCCGATTTTAATTTTCATTTTTCAAAATTTTTCCGATTTTATTTTTTCATTTTCCAAAATTTTTTTTACATTTTTTTAAATTTTTCCGATTTTATTTTTATTTTCCAAAATTTTCCGGATTCTTAAATTTTTTTCAATTTCCAAAATTTTTCCGATTTTAAATTTTTTCATTTTCCAAAATTTTCATTTTCATTTTTTCATTTTCCAAAATTTTCCTGATTTTATTTTTCATTTTCCAAAATTTTCCCGATTTTACATTTTTCATTTTCCAAAATTTCGCCGATTTTATTTTTTCATTTTCCAAAATTTTCCGATTTTATATTTTCATTTTCCAAAATTTTTCCAATTTTATTTTTTTTCATTTTCCAAAATTTTCCTGATTTTATTTTTTTTCATTTTCCAAAATTTTTCCGATTTTAAATTTTTCATTTTCCAAAATTTTCCTGATTTTATTTTTTCATTTTCCAAAATTTTCCTGATTTTATTTTTCATTTTCCAAAAATTTTCCGATTTTAAAATTTTTCATTTACCATTTTAATTTTTCCGATTTTAAATTTTTTTTTCCAAAATTTTTCCGATTTTATATTTTTTCATTTTCCAAATTTTCCCGATTTTATTTTTTTTTCATTTTAAAATTTTCATTTTCCAAAATTTTCCTGATTTTATTTTTTCATTTTCCAAAATTTTTCCGATTTTAAATTTTTTAATTTTTCTAAATTTTCCGATTTTACATTTTTCATTTTCCAAAATTTTTCCGATTTTATTTTTTTTCATTTTCCAAAATTTTTTCCGATTTTATTTTTTTATTTTCCAAAATTTTTCCGATTTTACATTTTTCATTTTCCAAAATTTTCCGATTTTTATATTTTTCATTTTCCATTTTTTCCGATTTTTCCGATTTTAAATTTTTTCGATTTTCCAAAATTTTCCAGATTTTATTTTTTTCATTTTCCAAAATTTTTCCGATTTTATTTTTTCATTTTCCAAAATTTTCCGATTTTACATTTTTTCATTTTCCAAAATTTTTCCTGATTTTATATTTTTTCATTTTCCAAAATTTTTCTGATTTTATATTTTTCATTTTCCAAAATTTTCCTTGATTTTATTTTTTTCATTTTTCATTTCCAAAATTTTCCTGATTTTATTTTTTCATTTTCCAAAATTTTCCTGATTTTAATTTTTTTCATTTTTCCAAAATTTTTCCGATTTTATACATTTTTTCGTTTTCCAAAATTTTCCGGATTTTTTACATTTTTTTCATTTTCCAAAATTTTTCCTGTTTTTACATTTTTTCATTTTTTAAAATTTTTCCGATTTTACATTTTTCATTTTCCAAAATTTTCCGATTTTATTTTTCATTTTCCAAAATTTTCCGATTTTAATTTTTCATTTTCCAAAATTTTTCCGATTTTAAATTTTATTTTAAAATTTTTCCGATTTTATATTTTTCATTTTCCAAAATTTTCCTGATTTTACATTTTTTCATTTTCCAAAATTTTTTCGATTTTTACATTTTTTCATTTTTCAAAATTTTTCCGATTTTAAATTTTTCATTTTCCAAAATTTTTCCGATTTTACATTTTTTCATTTTTTTCAAAAATTTTCCGATTTTATTTTTTTCATTTTCCAAAAATTTTTCCGATTTTATCTTTTTCATTTTCCAAAATTTTCCCTGATTTTATTTTTTTCATTTTCCAAAATTTTCCGATTTTACATTTTTTCGATTTTCCAAAATTTTTCCGATTTTAATTTTCCAAATTTTCCTGATTTTCCAAAATTTTTTTCCGATTTTACATTTTTCATTTTCCAAAATTTTCTGATTTTATTTTTTCATTTTCCAAAATTTTTCCGATTTTAACTTTTTCATTTTCCAAAATTTTTCCGATTTTAATTTTTCATTTTCCAAAATTTTTCCAATTTTACATTTTTAATTTTCCGATTTTATTTTATTTTTTCATTTTCCAAAATTTTTTTAATATTTACATTTTTTCATTTTCCAAAATTTTTCCGATTTTACATTTTTAATTTTCCAAAAATTTTCCGATTTTACATTTTTTATTTTCCAAAATTTTTCCGATTTTATTATTTTTTTTATTTTCCAAAATTTTTCCTGATTTTATTTTTCATTTTCCAAAATTTTTCCGATTTTATATTTTTATTTTTTCCAAAATTTTCCCGATTTTAATTTTTATTTTCCAAAATTTTTCCTTAAAATTTTAATTTTATTTTTTATTTCCAAAATTTTTCCGATTTTACATTTTTACATTTTTCCAAAATTTTCCCGATTTTACATTTTTTTCATTTTCCAAAATTTTTTTTCCTTTGATTTTATTTTTTTTATTTTCCAAAATTTTTCCGATTTTAATTTTTCATTTTCCAAAATTTTTCCGATTTTAAATTTTTTCATTTTCCAAAATTTTTCCGATTTTTATTTTTTTTATTTTTCAAAATTTTTCCGATTTTACATTTTTCATTTTTCCAAAATTTTCCCGATTTTAAATTTTTTCATTTTCCAAAATTTTCCTGATTTTATTTTTATTTTCCAAAAATTTTTCTGATTTTATTTTTTCATTTTCCAAAATTTTCCGGATTTTTAAATTTTTTTCATTTTCCAAAATTTTCCGGATTTTACATTTTTTCATTTTCCAAAAATTTTCCGATTTTTACATTTTTTTATTTTCCAAAATTTTTCCGATTTTACATTTTTCATTTTCTAAATTTTTTTTATTTTTTTATTTTTAAAAATTTTTCCGATTTTATATTTTTCATTTTCCAAAATTTTCCGATTTTATTTTTCATTTTCCAAAATTTTCCTGATTTTAAATTTTTTATTTTCCAAAATTTTCCGATTTTATTTTTTTTATTTTCCAAAATTTTTCTGATTTTACATTTTTCATTTTCCAAAATTTTTCCGATTTTAAATTTTTTCATTTTCCAAAATTTTTCCGATTTTACATTTTTATTTTTCCAAAATTTTTCCGATTTTAATTTTTTTCATTTTCAAAATTTTTCCGATTTTACATTTTTTCATTTTTCAAAAATTTTTCCGATTTTATTATTTTTCATTTTCCAAAATTTTCCGATTTTATTTTTTCATTTTCCAAAATTTTTCGATTTTATTTTTTCATTTTTTTTTCATTTTAATTTTTCATTTTCCAAAATTTTTCCGATTTTAATTTTTCATTTTCCAAAATTTTCCGATTTTATTTTTCATTTTCCAAAATTTTTCCGATTTTACATTTTTTCATTTTCCAAAATTTTTCCGATTTTTATTTTTTTTTTTCAAAATTTTTCCGATTTTATTTTTTCATTTTCCAAAATTTTCCGATTTTATATTTTTCATTTTCCAAAATTTTTCCGATTTTTTAATTTTTTCATTTTCCAAAATTTTTCCGATTTTATATTTTTTCATTTTTCAAAATTTTTCCGATTTTACATTTTTTCATTTTCCAAAATTTTTTCGATTTTAAATTTTCATTTTCCAAAATTTTTCCGATTTTATATTTTTCATTTTCCAAAATTTTTCCGATTTTACATTTTTCATTTTCCAAAATTTTTCCGATTTTAATTTTTCATTTTCCAAAATTTTTCCGATTTTATTTTTTCATTTTTCCAAATTTTTCCGATTTTATATTTTTTCATTTTTTAAAATTTTTTCTTGATTTTACATTTTTCATTTTCCAAAATTTTCCGATTTTATTTTTTCATTTTCCAAAATTTTTCCGATTTTAAATTTTTAATTTTTCCAAAATTTTTCCGATTTTATATTTTATTTTTCCAAAATTTTCCTGATTTTAATTTTTTCATTTTCCAAAAATTTTCCGATTTTACATTTTTTCATTTTCCAAAATTTTTCCGATTTTATTTTTTTCATTTTTCATGATTTTCCAAAATTTTTCCGATTTTAAATTTTTTTCATTTTCCAAAATTTTCCGATTTTATTTTTTCATTTTCCAAAATTTTTCCGATTTTAAATTTTTTCCATTTTTCCGAAATTTTTCAAAATTTTACATTTTTATTTTCCAAAATTTTTCCGATTTTACATTTTTCATTTTCAAAATTTTTCCGATTTTACATTTTTCATTTTCCAAAATTTTTCCGATTTTATTTTTTTCATTTTCCAAAATTTTCCGGATTTTATTTTTTTTTTTTTTTTTGATTTTTCCGATTTTTTCATTTTTTCATTTTCCAAAATTTTTCCGATTTTACATTTTTTTCATTTTCCAAAATTTTTACCGATTTTATATTTTTCATTTTCCAAAATTTTCCGGATTTTATTTTTTTTCATTTTTCAAAATTTTTCCGATTTTATTTTTTATTTTCATTTTTTCAAAATTTTTCCGATTTTTATTTTTCCAAATTTTTTCCGATTTTATTTTTTCATTTTCTAAAATTTTTCCGATTTTTACATTTTTTCATTTTCTAAAATTTTCCCGATTTTAAATTTTTTTATTTTCCAAAATTTTTGATTTTATTAAATTTTTTCATTTTCCAAAATTTTCTGATTTTAATTTTTTTTATTTTTTTCAAAATTTTTCCGATTTTATTTTTTTCATTTTCCAAAATTTTTCCGATTTTTACATTTTTCCATTTTCCAAAATTTTTTCGATTTTAAATTTTTTCATTTTCAAAAATTTTTCCTGATTTTATTTTTTTTATTTTTCCAAAATTTTTCCTGATTTTATTTTTTCATTTTTCTTAAATTTTTCCTGATTTTAATTTTTATATTTTCAAAATTTTTCTGATTTTACATTTTTTCATTTTTCCAAAATTTTTCCGATTTTACATTTTTAATTTTCCAAAATTTTCCCGATTTTACTTTTTTCATTTTCCAAAATTTTTCCGGATTTTATTTTTTTTTCATTTTTCCAAAATTTTTCCTGATTTTATTTTTTCATTTACCAAAATTTTTCCGATTTTAATTTTTCATTTTTCAAAATTTTTTCCGGTTTTACATTTTTAATTTTTCAAAATTTTCGCGATTTTTTTTTTTCAAAATTTTTCCGATTTTATTTTTTTCATTTTCCAAAATTTTCCTGATTTTACATTTTTTTCATTTTCCAAAATTTTTCCGATTTTAAATTTTTAAATTTTCTAAATTTTTCCAATTTTCACATTTTTTTATTTTCCAAAATTTTCCTGATTTTATATTTTTCATTTTCCAAAAATCTTCCTGAT